>NC_056732.1:221418924-221701424 GCF_019279795.1 Protopterus annectens | reverse complement strand
TGAAGCCTGTACCACTGTTATATGTGATAACAAGTGATACCACAGTGATGTGATATATAAACTACCAAGGGGTTTCTGACTAGCCTTGAATGCCCAAATGTTGGCAATTCCGTACAGTCAAATTCTACAGGTGAAATATATTCCATCAGAGCAGAACATATTTAGCAGACTCTTTGAACAGACCCTCATGAGTGAAAGTTACACCCAGAAGTCTTCCAGTATATTTTCTTCCTGTGGGAAGCTCCCCCTCCTATCTCATCATACAACTAAACCAGTTCTGTTCCAGGGCAGAATGTAAAAAGGTCTTGAAAAAAGATGGATTCTCATTCTCCTGGACGAGAATGTTACTTTGTTTCCCCCTTCCTGTGATGTCTAGTATCCTTCTAAAGAGCAAGAAGGACTTGCCAGAGATGTTACTGGTGAGTCCCCTTTGGTTCAGACAACACTGATTCTGTCTTCTCATACATCTGAGCAGTGGCAGTTACCCAAAACTGCCTCACAAAGTGGCCTTGCTTACACAGGACAAGGGATCCCTAATCCACCCATTCAAAGTGTCCATTCAGAAAAAACATACTTAACCAAATGAAAAAGAATGTCTAGTTGGAGCTGTAACAAAGAACAAAATTCATCTCAAGTGGGGCTCCTATGGTTTTCCAATACCTGTGTGAATTGCTCAGTTCAGCCCCGACATTTACTGCTGCCAAAGTACACCTTTCAGCCACTTCTACATGTCTGCCACTAGATCCTCCCTTTATTCCTTATGCCAAGTCATACAGTTTTTGAAAGGGGCATTAAATATTAGATCACTTAAGAGACAAGTGGCTCATTCCTGCGATCTAAATTTTGTGCTGGAGAAGTTAATTCGGTCTCCTTTTGAATTTGCAGCCAGTTCTTCTCTTGTATATCTAACTTTGAAGACTGCTTTGCTCATTGCTTTGACTTCTGCTAGACAGGCATCTGATGTACAAGTCTAATGTCTACTCAACCTTTTTCGATTTTTCAAAAGGACAGGATGAGATTTAGATGCAACCCTTTCCATTATCACCAGGGCTGTTTCTGAATTTACCCCGAACCAGACTGTTAATTTCCATGTGTTCTGTCTGGAACCAAAACATACAGGGAAAGAATTATCCTTATTTTGGGCATCCAGAGATAGGTAATGTTTTCCTTTGACAAAACTAAAGATTTTAGAAAACCTAGCCAATTTTTTTTTAGTTTCCATTCATGGTAAGAAAAAAAAGTCAGCCAGTATGTAAACAAACATTTTGTAAGTGGTTGTCAAAAGCTGTTCTGTTTTGTTACTTAAACTGTTGCAAAAGTCCCTCTCATAATGTGAAGGATCATTCTGTCAAAGCTCTGTGGCCTCTTCTGAGGCTTTTTGGAAAGGGGTGAACTCCGGATTTATTATACATGTATCTCTTTGGTCCACTTTGCACACTTTCAATAAACACAACAAGCTTGACACAGTTTCCAGAGCTAGACCAAGTTTTACTAGAGTTGTTCTCCAGGGATTCCTAGAGTCTTGCCTTTCTCCATCTTCCATTTTCTCATGAACTTTGGCAATCATCCCATGTAGTTTAGGCTGCTGCACCAGTGATTTAATGAACATCATAGCACAGTTGTGCAAATTAACTTTCCATAAGTGAAGATGTTTAAATATATCATTATTGTAATACTAGCATTCTGTCCTTCACCCCTTTCCTTCTGCACCTTCCCTGGCCTGGGTTGGGGTATCACCTCTTTTCACTTTTTCTCTTGTGAAATGACATGACACAATTACCCTAGGTCTTTATGCTTCAGTCTATCTATTTGGGCAAGAAAGGTGTGGATTTTGGCAGACCAATAAATCCCTATCACACCAGCACCTGTTCTTCTACTATGGGCATACGTATGGTGCTAGAGGAAGGATCCTGAAAGTTTGTGGACTGGCCAGATATCAGTATCCTCGGTTGGATATATCCTATGTAGTTATGCTCACTGCAACAGTGATCTTTTCAACGTCTGTTATTATGGAAAGTTAATTTGTACAGCTGTATTTTCTTAGTCACATATTTTTAAACTATATTTAATCTGCTAGGATTTAAAATGTGTCCGTGTTAAGAAGACCCTTATTATTTGCTAATAAAAGCACTTGCACTTAATAAATCAACAAAACATAAGGGTCCAGGATATCGGTTCATTTTTTGTTATTTATTGCGCATTTCAAAGTGCATTTTCTGTCTTTTCAAGCCATATTTGAGTTTTTTGTGCATTTTGTACACACACACACACACACACACACACACACACACACACACACACACACACACACACACACACACAATAGCAACTCACCTAAGATCTAAGCAGGTGAAAAGCTGATATCCACAATATAGTGATACATTTAAATGACACAGTTAGAAGAATCTACAGTAGTGGCTGATGATGATTATGTACACAAGGGGTTGTAAGAGTGGTGAGTAAATTATTTTTTTTATTTACTGTTAAAATATCTCACCAAAGGCACTTTATGAAACTTTGGATTTGTATTAAGAAGTTAGCTTGTAAATTGCTTTCACAGGACATATTTTGTACTCTTAAATTAATAGAATCTCAAACAAAGGGAATTTGGTGACAAAAAAATTTCAGAAAGATAAGGCATTAAAAAAATGCAGTTAGTAAAGAAATTTCCATGTCTGAATTATACAGTATAGAGAAGGGATGTTTTGCTAGTGGCTTTAAGGATTAAAAAATGAGTGTACAAAACTATCGGTGCTATATTGCAATGTGGGCTCATATCTCTGTAACCATAACAAATATTACAGCAGTTTCTTATTGTAGTATGTCATGCGTGTTAGCTACAGAAAGCAGGTGGTTGGTGATTCCATGTATAAAAAGGCATAACGTTATCATTTTAAATTCTGTACTGCTTGTGAACTTAAGCTGATAAGTAACAGTATGGGGAGGTGGCAAAGCCAGAATGCCATCATAGCTACAAGCTGGACTGAGAATGTAATCGTTGGTGCATTATTTTGCCTTCCCCTCACTATAGTGATATCTTCTTAGAAGACTGACCCAACAATTGAAGTATGGCACTGGGATGTCTCTGTTTCTTTTCTGTAGGGCAGGTGCACCCCCAGTCCCACCTGCTTGTTTCCCCTAAATGCCACTCAGTGCCAGAGCTACCCTGAGTGACCCTGCCCCACCGACACTTTATCCCTAGGCTCCACAGAGGAAGGAGAACTTGCTTAACCTTGTCATTTCTTCCTCACCTTCTGCCTGCTTAAAATGGAACCCATTTCACTGATTGAACTTGGGTTGTAGTCATAGCTTTACCCCCTAAACCAGTGGAACTGGCTGAGAGGTTATAACGTTCTGTATGTATGATGGGGGGATTGTTTCATAAATGTCTGCATTTTTTTTTTTTTTTTTGTGGAAGTGAGTCATTTTGGTAGTTCCTTTGCTATGAAAGTTGATTTCATCTTCTTTAAGTTTACTGATAGCAGTTGACTAGTTGGCTGATGTGATATTCTGTGAATATTGTTGGGTTTGTATTGAAAATAAATGGAGTTTAGTTGATGTGGTGAGAATTATAAGTACATAAATGTTATGAGAGTTGTGTTGTTGCTTGATTCTAAATATCGTATTTTGACGTAATATTGAAATCACACTCTGATATAGGGTTTTCATACTCTTAACTCAGGTAAGTGCATGGAATTTGTGTGACTATAATAAGGATGTATATATCTTACTGCTGGTAAAAGCTTTGGTGTAATTTTTACACACTTAAATTATACTAATTGATTGGATTTTCCACTAAATAATGACAAGGTTTTGTGTGAGGTAATCAGAACAGAATAATTTTGGAAGATGCAAGTGTTATGAGTGGAACCAGAATGGGCCTGCTCTTTTGATGATTGAAAGAATCTTTGTATGGCTCTGTGTATGTGAATAGGTTCATAGGTAGCTACTAGGCATGCAGTCCAAGATGCCATTAATGAACATAGCTCAAATTTCCAGTTGCCCCAAAACCCTCTCTGATTGACTTGCTCAAGGTCATGCAGTGGGCAAATGAAGGCTTAGGGGGATCAAACCCTATACCACAAAAAGTAGCTCATTGACAACACTTGGCCTTAATCCTCTGCCAGCAATGACACAGTACACAACTGTGTTTGTGTGTGCAGTTCTGCATCTAAACCACCAAAAATCAAGCTAGAGCCATTTCCATTAGATTTGCCTTTATTAAACAACATTGAAAATGATGTATTTTAAAAGCCTGTAGGGGTGAAACCACTGCCTGTGGGACTTTATTTTTGTTTAATAAAGGCAAATCAGGCTGAAATAGAGCTGGTTTGATTTTTGGTTATTTAGCTGTTTGTGTTCTAGCAGTGCATCTTGTATCTACATGCAGCCAGTTGTGTGTGTGTCTGTTGTATATAAATACACTAGGTATTATTTATATATATATATATATATATATATATATATATATATATATATATATACAGTACGTACACACACACACATATATACAGACATACTAATATATATATATATATATATATATATATATATATATATAAAGTCTGTAATGAGTGGCACAGTGGAGCAGAGAATAGCATTGCCACCTCATAGCAAGAGGTTCTCAGTTTCGATTTTTGGCTGGGGTGCCTTTTGCGTGGTGTCTGCATGTCCTCTCTGTGTTCATGTGGGATTTCACTGGGTGCTCCGGTTTCCTACCACACTCCAAAGCTTGATAGAACACACTGAATTGGTGATGGGATTATCTGTGTGTGTGTGTGTGTGTGTGTGTGTGTGTGTGTGTGTGTGTGTGTGTGTGTGTGTGTGTGTGTGTGTGCGCTGTGGAAAAACAACTGGAGCAGTGCTAGCCACACTGTGATGTAAACCTTGGCTCTAGAGGATTGCGCCACTGTTAAAGTGATACACCGACCCATGTGAAACACGGTGGAAAAAGAGGTTGAGAATATAGGATATCTGTATTTATATATATATATATATATATATATATATATATATATATATATATATATATATATATATGTGTGTGTGTGTGTGTGTATGTGTGCGTATATATATATATATATATATATATATATATATATATATATATATATATACACCAACAACAAAAATATGTATCCAGCACTAATATAAATATCTCTAAAGTCCATTGTAGTGCAGCATAATGCAAAGAAAAAACATTCCCATTGTAATTATTTTCAAAATATTAACTGTTATCAGACAGAAAATCTGCATGCAAGAAATGTAGCCAGAAACTTCCTTTTAAATTTCCAATAAATGTAAACGGTCTTCAGAGTACTTGCTGTTTTCAAACAGTTAATTCAGCATGAAATTATGGATCCGGAAACTTCCTTTTAAACTTCCCAGTTTTAATCTCACCAGTGCACAAAATACATTAAAATTACATCCTTATACCAAATGGTTACATTTGGGAGAGCAGGCATCAGATGCACTGATGACGCCAGTGAGAAACCAGTCTGCTGTTTTGTTTCTTTCTTCAGCAGCACTGAATAGTGCTCTTTTGAAATAAGTTTGATTCCTGTTTGAGGAGATTGGTTTTAAGGACCTAAGATGAAAGGAAACAAAAATCTGATCAGATTTCCTAATATTCTTAGCCTTATCTAAATAAAATCTGAGCTGTCTATGCACATTCGATGTGTGCAACACCTTCTCACTGGCAGATTGCTGAGAAGGGAAGAAAGTGGACAAATGAATAGACTGATTAAGGGACAACTCATTCACCACCTTGGGCATAAAAGGAGGATTAGTACGCAAGGACACACCAAAAAAGGATGACAAGCCATCAGGACTTGAAGCTCAGACACCCATATGGCAGAGGTAAGGGTTAACAAAAGTACAGTCTTCCAAGAGCAATGTTGCAAGGAAGCTGAAGCTGCAGGCTCAAAAGTTTTGAGCCTGAGTCAATTTTTTCAAAACAAAATTAAGATCCCAGGGAAAAAGAAGAGGCCTCCTAGGAGGCCAAATATGAAGGACACCTTTAAGGAATTGTTTAGCCTCAAATCTAGAAGCGAAAGGTGGAGATAAAAGCAGACAGGCAGAGACAGCTAATATGTGGGCCTTAACAGAAGCATAATCCAACCCAGCATTGAGCAATTCACACAGATAAGACAGAACCAAAGGAACATCCACCGAAATAGGATCCAGGCTACGAGAAAGACATCAAACAGAAAACTTTTACCATTTGAATAAGTAGGATTTCCTAGTATTGGGTTTCCTGGCATCCTGCAGGACCCAAAGCACATCCTCAGAAAAAAAGGTGTCAATGTGGAATCTATATCCTGTCACCCACAGTGTCAGTTGTAGAGTGGACAGGTGGGGATGGATAAGACATCCCTTTATCCTGTGTGAGTAGATCCACCTTGTGAGGTAACTTGTAATGATTACCCTTGGCTGAATGCAGAAGAAGAGGGAACCAATGCTGTCTCAGCCAAAAGGTAGTCACCAGCAAGATTTTGGGAACATCCTGTTGAATTTTGAACAGGACTTTTGGAATGAGGGGAAGGGAATGGAAAGCATAAAGATACATCCCCTTCCAAGAAAAAGTTAGGGAGTCTACCTTCCAAACCAGAGTACCTGAGACTCTGGCACAAAATAGAGGAAGTTGTCTGTTCAGAGGGAAGGCAAAAAGATCTATTTGAGGAGTACCCCACTGGTGGACAGTCTTCAGAAACACATCCCTGTGAAGTATCCATTCATGGGATTGAGTTAAGGATCTGCTCAGAGTGTCTGCCACAGTGTTTTGACCTGAGGGAATGTAAACAGCTTGAAGAGTCACTTGATACTGGACAGCAAGATCCTACACTAAGAGTGCCAACTGGCAAAGAAGATAAGGTTTGTTTGCATAACACATCACTGTGGTATTGTATGTAAATACCTTGAGAGGTCCTGGGGAGAAAAGAGGATGGAAAGCTTGAGGTGCCAACAGAAGAGTTCTCATCTCTTTGACACTGATGTGCTGCTCCCCATGTTACGTCTGAAGCATCTGTGAACAGCTGAGAGGGAAGAGGGGAATGAAAAGGTAGCCCTGGCTTCAGAGACAACTGTTGGATCCACCAGTGAAGTTCCTTCTTGAGACAAGGTAGAAGAGGAACTACAAATTCTAGGGGGATGCGCATGTTGAAGCCAAACTGACTTCAGAAACCACTAAAACTCTCTCAT
This sequence comes from Protopterus annectens, assembly GCF_019279795.1. Lineage (NCBI taxonomy): Eukaryota > Metazoa > Chordata > Ceratodontiformes > Protopteridae > Protopterus > Protopterus annectens. Next base: position 221,694,224 of record NC_056732.1, on the reverse strand, counting down.
GTGGAGTTTGGCCAGAGGGAGCATAGGGATGGCAGATGACACAAAACCCAGAGCACTCAGAAACTCCCTGGCTATAATAGAGGCCAGAGGCAGAAGAGTTTGAAAGAAGGAGATGAGGATCAAGGCCTTGGGAGGAGGCAGGGATGCCAGCATAAGCACTGTCTGGATCCTGCACCCCAGAAAAACATGGTCTTGAGAAGGAGTCAGAAAAGACTCTTTAAAGTTTATTGTAAACCCCAAGGTTTGCAAAAGGTAAATGTCAAAATGAAGCTTTTGCAATAGGATCTCTGGAGAGGATGCCTGAGACAGGAGGTTGTCCAAGTAAGTAAAAACCTGGATCCCCTGAAGCCTGCAAAAAGCAATCACAGGAGCGAGGCATTTGGTGAATACCCTTGGGACAGTAGAAAGGCCAAAGGGCAAAGCAGAGAACTGGAAATGCCAGGAATCAACAGAGAAATATAGAAACTCCCTGAAAAGGGTATGGATCGGGACATGGAGAATAAGCATCCTTGAGAACCAGACACACCATATAAGCCTGAGGAAGTAAAAGAGGGAACAAAGTCTGAGGGGACAACATTCGAAAGGATGGCACCTTCAGAAAACTGTTTAGATGAGAGAGGTATGGAATTGGTCAAAAAAATACCCTCTTTTCTGGGTATTAGAAACATCCTGGAGTAAACCCCTTTTCCCCCTTCGGGACACAGGCACCTCTTGAGTAGTACTGAGTCAACAGGTTCCGAAGCACCTCTGGAAAGAAGGAGAGTTGTTCCAGAGGGGACTGAGGAATACCCATAAAAGGGGGAAGGGATTTAAAAACCATAAAATATCCCTGGCAAATAATGGACAGGACCCAGGAATCCTGAGTAGTCTGTAGCCATACATGATGAGAGAGAGGTGAAGAGAAAGAGGAAATTGGCTGCGAATAATGGGATATTCAGACAGCACCTGCTTTATCTGGAAAAGGAGATTTCTGAGACACAGAAGTTTGAGTAGCCTTAGCAGGAGGAGCCTCCCCCCCCCCTTTTCACCCTTAGAAGGAGGGAGAAGATTGCCTGCGAACAACAGCTGGCTTACTGGGGTAGTTTCTCTGAAATTTAGGCACAGGAGAAGCAAACACAGTTCCTGTAAAGCCTTGGCATTATCTTTAAGGGACTTAAACATAGCAGCAGCAGCTTCACAAAACAAGTGTTTGTTATCAAGAGGGGCATCCATCAACCTAGCTTTAATATTATCAGGCAAAGGGTGAAGCAGAAGCCAAGAATACCCCCTCATCCCTGACCTGAAAGAAGCCGCTCTAGAGGAAACATCTGCTGCATCATAACTACACTTGACAGAATGATGTTCTAAATGGGAGGAAGTCCCTACCAGAGAAAGCACAGACGTTTTACAGTCAAAGTCTGGAAGATCAGAAATAATCTGACAGCCTGGGATAGAAGAGCCAACAACTGCCTGGACATATGGGTCTGATAATTAACAGCCCTAAAAGCCAAGGTAGCAGAGGTACAAACCTTCTTACCTAGCCCTTCCATACAGTCTTTATCAGAGGGCAATAACTTGAGAGAAGGAAGCAATGGAGAAGCTTGTCAGAAGTTACAGACACCACCAAGGGGTCAGCAGAAGGACCCTTATACAAAAATTTACAGTCCTCAGGCACCCTACAGAATTTATCGGGTTTCTTGGGAGTAGGGGGCTAAGAATCTGGAGCTTTAGAAGCATTGGAAAATACATCCAACAAAGAAGCCAATACAGGAGGAACACAAGAAGGTTTAGGAGAATCCATCTGCAGCAACTCATAATACCTTTTATGTATCTCAGAAACCTGAGCACAATCACATTTAATGAACTCCATCATCCTGGAGATCATGTCCCCAAAAGAAATCTCTTCAAGGGGAGTAGCAGGACTGGTAGATTCCTATTCCTCTGATCCACAATCCAAAATGAGAGGGAATCTGAAAACAGTAAGCAAGGGATTCCTCATCTGAATCTGGCTCCTCCTTGGAGGAATCCTGCTCCCTGGGTCTTTAAGGAGAGGGGGACTGGAACAGAAACTCCCTTAGGAGGTTTAATTGCCATCAAAGCACTAAACAAGCCCTGAGTGAAGGACTGCCATTCACTCTGTGGAGTCCTAGGAGTAGGAGTAATATGTTTAGCCTTTTGCTGTTTCTTCAATGGGATGTCTACCTTATCAAATTTGGAAGGTTCTGACGCTGGATGGCATTCAGTAATGGAGTAAGGACATCTTCTCTGACTAATGTTTTAGGAACACCTATAGGCCCCTCAGAAATAATCAGCCATGCTTCCCCCTGAACGTCCAAAAAGTATGTCTAAAATGCCTCCTTGATGTGCTTAAAGTCAGATTTCCACTGGCCTCCCACCCGGTCGTGGCACAGGAATTCAACAGTAAAGCTGGGCGAACCTATAGGCATACATTTGGCTCAGGAGAGACGTCCAACAGAGGCTGAACAGTAGAAAATTCTGACCTAGGCTTCTTAGCCTCTGTCTTCACTGATGGCTGTCCCTCAGAGTGGGAAGTTCTCTCCATCTTGTCCTTTGCAAGAAACTTAAGACAGTGGTTTTCAAGATAAAGTGCCAGACAAGAGAGTCTCCTACAAAGGGTTTTAGATACAAAGGCCTGACAGATAGAACAAGACGTATGGTCATGCGAGGCACCAAGGCAAAACAGACACTGTTCTTGGTGGTCTTTATTGGGAATCTGTCTCCCACACTGGCATTTACCCTTCTTGGATGACATGAAACCCCACAAGCAACAGGAAAAGAAAGATAAGTAAAAAAGAACCCCAATGGGGCAGTTACCTGCAAAGGCTTGGTGAGCCAGCAAAGGAAAAGGAGTTCAGACTGGAAATCAAGAGATGGCACTTGGACTGGTGGCAAAGATGTTCTGAAGATGGTACATCCACCCATCACCTTTATGCCCTGTGATACACAAGGAGCATACGTGTGATGTACGGCGTACCTTAAAGCAACCTAAGTCTTTGGTATACTGGCTGGACATTAGGCTACCCTTGGCAGGGATTCCCTAATGTAATGAGTACTGCGACAGTGAAATGGAAGGACATCTGAGGAGACAGATAACTGTTCCATAGTTAAGTTGAAAAGACAGCATGAACGGTGGATAGGGGAGTGAGGGTGAGTCGGTAAACATCATGAGAGAACATTAAAGGTTTTGCGATAAGCAATTTAGTGACAGTCGTCAACCAAAAGCACATTGTCATACCTTGCAAATAAGACTTCTACAATAAAATGTAAAAAAGGTAAAGTAAAAAAATATATATATATTTTTACACAGTTTTTCACACAAACGTTCCCAAAGTAAAAATCCCTTTACATAACTTGGCAGTCCAGAATAACCTTTCCTAGTATAAATATAACAGTTTTACAGAAGCATGGAAGCTCTTCCCCAGAAGGATACTTATCTGTCCAGCCCTGAAAGTATGCCAGCTAACTCGAAGTTCCATGACACCTAAAGACAAAGGGCACTTTTGTGGCAAGAAAGCTGAAGCTTTTGGCACCCTGGCCACTGCTTTTATATGTGGCTGTCATCAAGCTACATAATAGGGAGAGTGGATGGTGCCCTGAAGCTTTGAAAGCTAGCCGCTGGTCATATCCTTGGCAGGATATAACCCACACAGCTTAGCCTACTGCAACAGTGATAAGGTATGACTGACAACTGCAGATTCCAAATAAAGGTAAAAAATCAGAGATATTAATCATTGTTTGTCAATGTACTTTCATAATTACATTCATATCTTCATAACGGAAAGCTACACGTTATCGACAAACATGGTGTGAAATGTCATTTATGTTTATGAGTTACCTTTATTCCTAAATTCTCCATTTATTATCTTAATAAATAGCATTTGCGTGGAAATTGGAAATGTCATGCATATTTATGCTCTAAAACTGGGCTATAAAGGGAGTAAAAAAATGCAGAGTTGGCAAACATTACAGAAGCTATCAGAAAGTAGCAAGTGATGTCACAGGCTTTATACTCATTGAGAGTCAATCATTTGTACTACATCCAACATTGGGAAGGTTTTGTTCTCTGAGTGCTGTAAAATGTTCCAGGGTAGGACTGACTTTTACTCTGCAGACTTCATATGACAGCAGTCTCACCCACACTTCTTTTCAGCCATTTCTGTCCGGATATTCAGTGTCACTCTTCTGTCTTTCGGTGGCATTGTGCTGTTAAGTCTGAGTAACAGATGTGGAAGTCAGTTATTCTAGGCACTTCTTCTAAGAATGGAAAATATCCTTTTTGTTAAAGAAAAAGGATAATGAAACATCTGATGCCTGTAGCTTTTATCTGATGACCACTTCTTTGAACAGTATAAGCCTGAGAGTTTTAATGCATTGTGGGCCTTTGTTTATCTGTCTTTACCAGAACTGTCTAGACTGTGGGCAGCCAAGTGCTCCGGATTGTGCGGAACGCTCCGCATTTGTGTTTGATTAAGCCCACTGTTCCGAATTTTACAGCGGTTGCTCCGCTTAAGTGCTTTCTTGCATATAATTTATACAGATACTTGCGTATTGCCACAACCACCACGTTCTACAAGATTGACTCTGCAAATGTACACGCTATGGATGGGTAAACAGCATGACTATAAGTAAGAGTGGTACTGTTTAGACTATGTTACAAAAGACATCATACAGCTGGTGGTCTGTGCATTAAAACCTCAAGCATTTAATTAAGAACTACCTTGCTTTAAGTTGTCTGTCATATTTCAAAAATATATAACAAGTCTGGCCTGTTTCTAGGTGCTGGTTACTCTAGACACCTTGTTTGAGTACGATCAGTTGGATAATGTTCATAAACTACAATTGGACCCAGGAGTTGGTGACCATTGTGTTAACAATTTTTGTTTTCAGAAAGTGTGTGGACATAATAGAAGAATAGTTCTTACTTAAGAAAGCTTGTTCTAGATTTCAGATAAATGAACGCATTTAGTTTATCATGATTGCCATACTAGCATTTTGTCAAAAGGAGCCCTACATTGGGACTTAAAAGCTTGCATAAAAGAAGAACTCAAGCAGTCCAAAAGTTTGTGTATTTGTTTTGATGCTCTGCTCCAATACTTTGGAGCTGGTGTCCTATTAGTTCAGCACACACACACATACACACACACTACTTCTCATCTGTCCCTATTTTTCAGGGATGTTTGTGATCTGGACTCAAAATTTAGCTCTGTCCCTCACAATCCCTCCTAAAAGTGGAGATTTGTGGAAAAACTGTAGTGGATTACACTTAATAAGTAATGACAATAATGAGTTACAGACTTTTTAAGTGTCCGTGATTGTCCGTGAGTTTTACCGGATTTGTCCATGATTCTGGAAGATAGCAATTAAAATCTACAGCTCTACAATCTAATTTATCAGCCAGTCATGCAAAAAAAACAAGGCTACATGCCTTTCAGATGTCCTCTAGATATGTAGATTTAGTCTGGAAGTGTTTACGTTCTCACCGCCCCCACCCCATACCCAAACAATTGGGGATTTCACACAAGGTCATTACATGAATTTCAGTACATAAATCTTACTGTAATCCCTGCATTGTTTCAGTTTTTGCCCCTCATTTTTTTGCAATATGCACTATCGACGGTGTGGGTAAGATTTTTGGAATAGCACATCAGCTTCCACGCTGTCCCCCCCCCACCTGTCCACCACTCCCAAAGTTGCCAGACATTTCTGATTTACATATTGATATGTATGGCAGACTCCTTTGCTGCTACAATTACATAAAAAAAAAACTTTCATATGCTGGGCAACCAAGTGCTCCGGATTGTGCGGAACGCTCCGCATTTGTGTTTGATTAAGCCCACTGTTTCGCTGTTCCAAATTTTACAGCCGTTGCTCCGCTTAAGTGCTTTCGTCCAGAGTCTGTCTGCTATCACATTGGATGCCCCATAGATGTGCATTGCTATCAGAAAGTGTTGGGAGGAGGTCGCCCTCTGCCATTCTCTCAGGCCCTCCCGACAAAGGGGGTAAGACCTGGTTCCTCCTTGTTTGTTTATGTACCACATATACAGAGTGTACATGACTTTTATTTGCATGGAATTCTGGAAAGTACAGAGGGCTGTCAGCACAAAATAGTAGAAAGAGGACAATATTTTAAAGGTGGCATTCACATTCCTATATATTTTGATTGAAAGGCCATAGTATGTTTTTCGCTCAGTGTGAAAATAGGGTGTTCCACATTTTGATCATTTGTCACATATTGCAATGGTCTGTGTTCCGCATTGGCCTTTTAACAGGTTGAGACCTATGTCTAGGCTTCATCATCTGGATAATTAAGACAAGGATCCTGCATCACTCCTCCTTTCAAACTTGTCATGAAGAATGCTATATTTGCAGCCTGAAATACAGATTCAGCTCTATTGCAGAGAAAGCAGACATTCTTCCCACCATAAGCCTAAGATGTGTTAGAGCGACAGTTTGATTAAGGCAGATCTTTTCATTCTAATGTAGTTTAGAGATCCCACAGTATGTTTCCATCTTAACACTTGCTCTCCATATGCAAGGCATTTGATTCAGAGGGTATTCTCTGTGTCACTGTGTGATTGTAGTCCCATTGATTGTATTTGTCATCTCTCCCAGTTGCAGCCCTGCTAATAGGTCATGAGCTGGAAGACTGGCCTTCTTGAATCTGTGATCAAGGAGGCTCAAAAAATACCATTAGCACATATTCCCAATGATTCTTAATGTAACACATTGTAATGTTGACCTTGTTGACACTGCAGCTGTTGCCAAGGCCTTGGGAATATGCTGCCACCAGATAACAGCTCAGCTGCTCCTCTTCTAAAAATTAATTTATGCATTTAATTCTGGATACACTTTTCTGAGATGTCAACTGTCTGGATCTGGCTAAGAATTTTCACACCTGGAAATATACATTAACCACTGTGATGGGTTTCTAATGCGACACTTGGAATTAATGATGTTCATCATTTGATTGCTGCTGCACTAGTCTTAGATATATGTGTTATATTCTGTTAAGGATATATCAGCTGGCCAGCTTTCAAAGATTATGACTACCTTTCAGATGCCCAAACCACTAACCAGCTCAAGCAGAGATGAAAAAAAAGAGTACTTTGGGTGCCTAACCCCTCTGAGCTTTTTTGCCACCAAAGAGCAGTCCTCTTGTAAGCGTTTGAGTATCAAAGGTCAGATATTGCTTCTCCATTGCTGCACAGATAAGTTCACTTCAGGGGTTAAAAAAAAAACTTCATCTTACGTTCCTGTCAGAAAGTTAACTTTTTTTGTGAAAGCATTTGTTTTAAGCTAGGAAAGCATATTTATTGACTGGCACATGACCTTTAGTCACTTTTTGCTATGTGCATTACTTTTTACTTTTTAGGAAAAAAAGTTGTTAAAATTAACTTAAAACTTATCTTCCTGTCTAAAAGTTATGTTAAATTATTTTTGGGAGTGGGGTTAAGTGTTTAAAGTATTTTCACTGTTGTTTTTGTGGAAAATTTGATTTTTTTTATATTTAACTGTTTCACTGACTAGTGCTGCCAGACTTCTTCAGGATTGAGGCATCCTGTTCATTTTCACCAAGGAACAATCTACTGGTTCTTTGGTTCTTCTTTCCTCTATCCACAAAAAAAAAAAATCAGACAGCCTCTGCCTCTTGAGGCTACTAAATTGCCACAGATGGGTGACTTTGCTCTGGCTGTATCTGGTTCCTCAGACCATTCATCTTTTTCCTTGGTTCCATGTGGTTTAGTCCCTATAGCTTCCATGGGCTTAGGGGTTAAACATGCCCATGTTGGGAAAAGGAGAACCACTCGTGTTTGTATTGGAACAAGGTGTAGTAATACTTCTCTGCCTGTCCCAAGGAAGGTTTTGCCTATCAAAAGGAGGTCTGCCTCTTTAGAAATTCCTGTCAAAAAGAAGCACAGATTTAAGACACTTACCTTCACCTGTCTGTTACTGAGGATTTATCTCAGAGGTTAGTTCAGGCTCTTAACCCTTACAGTTCTGCTGTTTCTGATGAGAGAAAAAGGGATTCTTCACTGTCTGATGATGCTCAAGAAATTGTACAGGAAACTGTTTTAAGGGGACAACTTCTATTTTTTCTCCTCAGGTTTCTGATTCTGAGGAGTGTGTTTTTTGTAGTCCTTTGGAAGACTATTCTTTTTCTGAAACCATATCCAGAAAGAATCTGTTGTTTCAGTGAGAACACAATGATGGTACAGTCTTTAAAGAAGTAATTATGATTTATTGCAACTGGAATTTCTTGAATGTGCTTCAATTCCGCCTGTTCTTCCACCATTGATAGATCCGTGTGTTATGATCTGAAACTTACCTGATAGCCTGCTGTGCCTAAGAAAGCAGATAGATTGTATAAAGTTTCTCAATCTTGTAAGTTTTCATTTTCAATCCCAAATCAGACTTAGCTGTGATTTCCTTAGGAAATCCAGCTGCTGCTAAACACCTGATAAATGCTTCTCCCTCCTCATCTGACAAGGATGGGAAAACCCTTGAAGGATTTGGGCGGAAATGTATTCTGCAGATCTTTTTAGAATTCTCGGTTGCAAAACCCAAGTGTTAAAGTTTATGGTTGATTCCTTTAGGAATATGTGGAACATTATGTTTTTTTTCATCTTGTCTGAGTAAAAGTCATCCTTGTATAATCTTGTTTCTGTGTCTCAAGTGAACATTCTTCTAAATGATTCAGCTGATATCCCTTCCAGAGCTGTTGCTACTGAAACTGTTATGAAGAGGTTTGCTTGGATGCATACACAAAATCTTCTTATAGATGTTAAAGCTGACATTTTAAATTCTCTCTCTCTCTGATAGAGAATGTAGTCTTTAGAGCATCTGTTACAGGAGTACTTAAAAAGCTTCTCAGATTTTATACCTTCCTTCTCCAAATTTGTCAAGGGTCTTACAGTTTCCTTTACAAGATTTTACAAAAAACAAAATAAGCAGACTTTTAAATAGAAATGGTAAGTGGTCCCCAAAAAGAAAAAAAGGGATCCCCCCTCTGAAAAAGAACAGTCTTAACAATTTTGAATGACTTTCTTCAGAATTATCCTACCTGCACCCTGGCAAGCCTCTAATTCTTTCCAAAAATCTGGTCCTCCATTTCTCACTTTGATAACAGATAGTCTCAGACAAATGGATTCTAAGAATGATTCAGCAGGGGTACAGATGGCAGTGGGAATCTCTCCGTCATTTTCATAGAATGTCTCCTCTTCCACCCTATCAAACTGCTTTTTCCCTCCTGTCATTCAGCATCTCCTAACTTGGGAGTGATAGCTGTCCCTCCTTCAGTTAGGAGGAAGCTTTTATTTGAGAATTTTTCTGCTGTTAAGAAAAAAGTATCATGGAGAATAGTCCTAGATATTTTCTTTCTAAACTAGTTTGTGAAAGTTACAAAGTTCATGACCTGTTATCTCCCATTCACCCATTTTAATTTGTGGATTCCCTAGATTTATAAGATGCTTATCACATTCCTATAGTACAAGATTTTGACTGTTTCTTAAGGTTTTCTTTGTCTGCCTTACACTCAGTTCTCTGCATTACCCTTTGGGTTATGCACTGCTTCAAGGATATTCACAAACTGTCTCTTTCCAGTGGTAGCCTACTGCAGGCTGCAAGGTATTAATTTTTCCTTACTTAAGATGATTTGCTTATCTTTGCAGAGTCTTTTTCAAAGTGTGAGGAATTTGGATGAGAGCTCTCCTACACAGACTAGGGGTTAAGGTGAACATCGAAAAGTCTTGCTTAACTCCTTTCTGTAGGATTATTTTTCTGGGATATTTCTTAGATACTTCAAAAAGCCTTTCTTCAATAAGAAAACAGTAAATCCACATCTAGATCTCTTCCTGAATTTTTCAATGCAAACCAAGGCCTCAACAAGGGAATTTCTCAGGATACTAGAATTCATGGTATTCATGAATGTCACAATTCCTCTAGCCAGGCTCTACATGACAAGAATTCAGTAGTTCCTAAACTCATCTTAGTATGGTACCAGCATCATCACCCCCAGACATTAAGATTCCTGTTTTTTAGGGGTTTGTGAAAAGGGGAACTTCTTTGGTGGAGAAACCAGTTTTATCTGAATCCAGGTCTCCCATTTTCTCTTACAGCTCCAGCACAGTCTATTGATGCCTCAAACTTTGCTCAGAAATCAGTGCCTATAGGAGTAAAAGGGCAGTGTCTTTGGAGCAAAAAAACTAAAACATATAACTGTAAAAGAGAAGGTAGTAGTTATAAATGTTTACAAGTCTCTCAATCATTTGTGCATTCCAGGGCCATTACAAGTGGTTACAGACAACACCACAGTAATGTGGTACAAAAAACAGCTGGGGAAAATCAGATCTTACCCTCTGTGCAGTCTAGCAATGGTCGCCTAAGATATAGTGTTCCAGTACAATCTCACTGTAGAGGCATCTTGCATCTAGTCAGAGTAAAACTTTACGGCAGACAAACTGAGCAGGATCAGAACAGACCTCACGAATGGAAAATTAATCAGAGGGTCTTCCAGGAACTGATTCAGCTGTGGGAAGTACCCCATAAATATTGGTTTGCCTCCAGTTACAACAGTAGGTTGACAGAATTCTGCTCTATAACTCCATGTAAGAAGGGATGGGAAAAAAAGCATTTTCTTTTCCTTGGACAGGAATGTTCCTTTGTGTTTTTCATCCTTTCCACTAATAGGCAAGTCATTCTGACGATTCAGAAGGACTCATCAAAATCATTGTTGTGACTCTCTTCTGAGCCGGGCAACAGTGATTCTCCTTTCCTTTAGAAATGGCCAAGGGAAATTACTATAAGCTTCCTCACTTACTGTAACTGCTCACACAAGACGGGGTGTTTGATATGTACCATGTCAAAACAACGTCAAGTATCAAGCGGATAGTCTTAACACATTTTAGGCACCTATTTTCTGAGGACATTCAGCAGATATTAAAGGAGGCAATAAAACTTTATTCTAGGAAATCATATATTAGCAAATGGAAAATATTTTCTGGTTGGTGCCAAGACAAGTACCATGATCCTTTTAAAGCTAGTGTTTCTCAGGTTCTGCAATATTTGTGTGAGATATTATCCACTAGCCTTTCTTACTTCTCCAGTAAGGTGCACCTGTCTCCCTTTTCAGCATGTCTGCCCATGGATCCTCCCTTTCAATGTATTCATATGTGAAAATATTTTTGAAAGGGGTATTGCATACCAAGCCTCCTAGAAAAAAAAAGTGGCTTCTCCCTAGGATGTTAACTCTACTTGAGAAAAAAATGTTGCTGCATTCAAACCAACTCATTAAGGTGACTTGTGTTTCTTAACCTGGAAAATGGTTCTGCTGATTGCTGTAACTTCTGCTAGAAGAGTATCTGAGTTGCAAGCTCTTGTGGTGAGTCATTCTTGCTTTCTACATAGATAAGGCTTCCTTCAGAACTAATCCATTTTATAATGCTTAAAGTGGTATCTAAGTTTACTTTGAGAGAGGCTATCCATGTCTTTGCCTTCTTTCCATAACCTAAAAAGGAGGAGAAAGGATCTTCCTTACTCTGGAGGTCCACAGTCAACTCTGGTATTATTTTGACAGAACTAAAGCTTTCAGGAATTATGATCACTTACTCTTTTATTACGAACGTAAAAAGAAAAGACAACCTATGTCAAAGCAGACTCTCTGTAAATGCTTGTCTCATGCTATTTCATTTTGTTACACCTGTGAATGCTGCCAGCCCAGCTACCTAGAATTTTGTAAATAATTCTATGTCATTGTAAATGTTAATATGATCCATAGGCTTGCCTACAAATGTAAGTAACTTGTATGTAATGTGCTGAGCGTCAAAAATGTTACCACAGCGTACCCTGCTGGAAAACAGCAGAACTGTGTATAAACTATATGCCTATGCAACTGTATGTTTTGATAGTAAGAAGCTGGAACATAAAGGGTTAACTTGCAAACCCTCAAGAAAAGAAGCTGAACTTGTATATGATTGTTTTATCTCCGTTTCAGCAAGAAAACAAAAATGTCTACAGCTAGAGTTTCTTTCTGTTGTCTTGAGACAGAAATAATTACTAGGTTTAAAATGTAAAAGTATTAATTGTTTTACAACTTCCAATTTCAGGCAAGCTTCTAAGAGATAAGTGTCAGCTTCTAAGAGATAAGTATTTTTCACAGATGCATGTTAAATTTTAAGTTCCTGTTAGCCTGGAAACTAAGAGTAGAAGTGACAAGAATGATGTAGTCTAACCCAGCAGAAATGTTTGTTAGTAACTTAAGAAATATCTCAGAGAGAAAGTCTTTGCATTTTGTATTTGACTCTGGACCTGTAAACATCTCACCAGCACTTGCCTTGCTCTGTTACTAAGACTTAGATCATAGTATCTCTCGTAGAGTTAGAAAAATAGTAAGATCAGTCTAGATGTTTTCTGTATTTATGTGAGACTGTCCTGCAATGTTGTTTTAAAGTATTTCTTGTGATTCTGAACTCTGTTGTCACTGTACTGAGTTATTGAGTATTGTCTTGTTCTTTTATTATTTATTAAATATATTTAAAACTTTTAATTGTGGCTGGTTTTGTTTAGAGATATTTAAGCTCTGAGAGTACTTGCATGTATTTGGTAACACTGTACAGGCCAGTCTTAAATGGCCTTAAAGTCTTGGACACACTTACCATTTGGATAATAGTAACATTACACAGTAGAATTGGTCACTGTTTGTAAGGGCTTTATAGTAGCTGATGAGGGTGGCTGGTGGCAGCTAGTACTACCTTATAGTCTAGGCAGAAAAGGGCATAGCTAGCGAACCTGTGCCAGCCTTCCCCAGGAGTGTCTGTGTGTTTGTATATAAATCAAATCTCAAAGTGTCTGTGTGTCAGTTACTTAGACAGGGACATGAAGCACTGGTTGGACAGAGATGGTGCTGGAGGTTTTGGCTTGACCACTCGGCTGAGATCTTAACCCTATTGTTGTGCCAGTGGGGAGTCTTATTGGGGATCTGGAGAGAGAGGGAGAAACCAGCCCCAGACTGACTGTGATCTTTGTGTGCTCTTAAGGGAAATTGTACTTTACTGTGTGCGTACTTGTTATCCTCCAAATGTGCACATCCCTCACTGGTGCTAGTGGTGAGGGTTGAGGCTCCTTGATTACTGGACCAGTGCAGGGGCATCACAACACCCGTCACAGTTAGGCAATTCCAGACCGTGTCAAGGCTCACTCTACCAGGGCTTTGGCTTCATCTGTGGCTTTTTGGAAAGGGGTTGACTCTAAAAGTACTCTAGAAGCAGCAACTTGGTCCTCTGTGCATACATTTACAAAGCACTACAAACTAGATTCCCTTTCCAAGTCTAGAACAGTCTTTCTAGGACCATTCTCCAGGGGCTCCTGGACCTTCATCCTTCCTCAGACAGCTTAAGATGTAGTAGTCTACCTATATAGCTAAAGCTACTTCAGCAGTGATCAAATGATAAACACAGTACAGTTGTGTATGTAGACTTACCATAACTGTAGATTCAAGTAATCTGTGCTGCAGTGCTGCCTCCCTCCCTCCACCCCCCCTGTTTTTGTTGCCAGGGTGAGGACCTTTATTTTATTTTCCTAACTTTCACCTCTTTCAGGGCTCTAGCCTCCTCCCCTTAGTTGGCATGAAAGCTCTGAACAGCTTGGTTCCCAAACCACTCTTCAGCTGGTTAATGCTTTGAGTGCATAGAAAGTGCCCTTAGGCATTGGAAGCTGTATCCTTTGCATGATATAGCCCATATAGCTTAAAGCTACTGCAGCAGTGGTAACCCAGACATCTACTGTTTTGAAAAGTTTGCTTACACAACTATACTTTTTTTCTAGGCTACCCTTGCTTGACTTTAATAATTGGCTTAGTTTCTGGTGTCATTCTAAGTGGGTGCAATATTTGTCAGCATGGAAGGAGATGGTCAACAGACCACACTGCTTTGCCAGAATGGTCTGCATCTGTCCCCTCTAGGCTTTTGAATATTAGCTAAAACATTGCCTTCCCCATAGTGATTTTTAGGCAATGCCAAACTGAAAGTACTTCTGGCATAGCAAATTAAAACCAAGAAAATCTAAAGGTATTACTGCTCAGTGCTAGGAGTCTAAACAAAACACTCCGCTCTCTAGAAGCTCTCTTCACCCTAGAGAATACTGACATCTGTGCAGTCACTGAGACATGGTTTAAAGTCACAGAGAACACACCAAGAGTCAAGATTATATTGCATTCCACACATTTAGACCAACTACTACACAGACAGGGACTAAAGGTGAAGGTTTCTCGAGTTACATAAAAATATACCTCAAGGCTGGTCATACAGGACAATGCACTTGAGCTACTCCATGTTCAGATCACCATAGGCAAAATCCAATATCCCTTCGTTGCAAGATATAGGTCCACCTCTATGACCCAGGAAACCCATACCACAGATTTATAGGTAGGTACTAGGCTATTGGCCCTAGGGCCAATATAGGCCTAGCCAAACGGTACCCTGGCTTTCGCCACCCAAGAAAATTATTTTCCTGTGCCCCTGTCGAGCAGAGCCACAGAAGTGATCCCCGGGGTGAATTTCCTATCTCTCATCCAATCATCAAGATTTTTCTTGAAGAGTGCTAATGAGGAGCTTTGTTTGATATAAATAGGTAGTTTGTGTCAGAGTATGGGAAGTCTCTGGGACAGGAATCTATCCCTCCAGCATGTTCTGTTTATTGTGGTGACAAGGTTTAGATTCCTAGAGGGTGTAACTCGGAGGGATTGGGATTTCTTTAAGTGGTGTTTCTTTAAGTGCATGTATTTAAAATTATTGGAAACACTACCATCCAACCCAGTGCCATATTCATGGCTGTCTTTAATTACCCCACTATTAACTGGGAGTCCTATATGACACCAAAAGTACTGGCACAGAGATTCCTGGATTTTGTAAACACAAACTCGCTGGACCAGATTGTCTGCACACCAGCCAGGGGTGCGACCATACTGGACCTGGCCCTCATTAATATGGGAGAGTGCTGCACATGCCCTAGTGTAATGTCATCCTTGGTAAGGTCAGGCCACAAAATGGTCTCCTTTGAAGTAAAAATAACACATGGACCCCCAGCTAACCCTGGAATATTCAGAAACTACTCTAAGGCTAACTTCCTGCTGTTAAATGATAACCTGGCAACATTTCAAGCCCCCATAAACCCTGTGAACATTGCTGCCTATGCAGAACTGCTCAAGGAAACCCCATACAAGCATGTTAATAGCTGCATAGATGCAGCTGTACCACCAGGAAGAAGCACGGAACTAACTCAAAAAACAAGCCACCTTGGTGGAATCACAAAATCCATAGGTTGTGTAACAGAAGGAAAATCATGGCATAAATTAGGAGGTACAGCACCCAGCAGGATAAAAGCACTCTCATCAAACTAAACAAACAACTCAGAGGGCAAATAAAGTCTAACAAAGCCTCTACCAAAGCCAAATTTGAGATAAATTTGGCCTCCCAGGCCAAGGCAATCACAAGACATTCTTTAGCTATGTCCGCAACCTCAAAGGCCGTGCACAATTGTGTGCAGAGCTCATTGTGAATGGAGCCACCTATACTGAACCAGAAGATGTAGCAAAGCTACTGGCTGACAAATTCAGCTCCAACTTTAGCCCCTCTACTCCGCCTAAACCTTCACTCAGGAAATACCATCAAATATAACCCCCCCCCCATCAATAGGGAACAAGTCCTTAATGCTCTCTCTAAGGCCAAGAACAACTGCATCAGTGGGCCCAGACAATATCTCAGGATGCCTTCTAAATAGCATGAAACATGACCTATCAGGCCCTCTAGAGTTGCTATTTAACTGTAGCCTCCAAACAGGCTTTGAATGGAGAACAGCAGCTGTCATCCCTATGCATAAAGGCGGGCCATCTACAGACCCTGGAAACTACAGACTCGTTTGTCTCACTAGTCGTATATGCAAAGCCATGGAAATAATCATCATGGAAAAGATCGATAATAATTCAGTGAACCTCCAGACACTGGACCAACCCAGTTTGTTTCATCAAGGGCAGGTCATGCCTACTCAGCCTTGTTGACGTCTTTGAGAAGGTCACCAAATCAATAAATGAGGGCAGTATAGTTTACAACACCTTTCTTGACCTGACCAGGGCATTTGACACAATACCCCAATCAGGCATTGTTGACAAACTCAAAAGGTTAGCAAACCCGTATGTCACCTGGTGGATAGCTAACTGACTCACAAACAGAAATGCATAACAGTTGTCCTTCAGGAAATCATCCATCCTGGTAACTATCATATTGACAACACTCCACTTAGAGTTGACCCAGTAGTCAGGGACTTAGGGGCACACATAGAGAGTAATCTGTCCTTTGACCATCATGTGTTTTCAGTATTCAGGAAATCATTTTATGTTGCGCAACTTATAAACAAAGGTATGGCATTTAGGTCCAAGAAGTCATTGTTCCACTGTATTCGGCATTTGTCAGACCTATCATTGAGTACAGTATACATTGTTCCACTCTATTCGGCATTTATCAGACCTATCATTGAGTACAGTGTCCCTTTGGTATGTACCTAACCTGGCATAATCCAACACATGGAACTTCCATAGAAGTTCCTCACGAAAAGAATACAGGGCATAAGTAAAATGTCCTATGCAGACCACCTCAAAGTCTTATCCCTGTATTCTGTCTCCTACAGGCTGTTGAGGAGATCTATGCCTAACATACACGGCATTATCAGACCCCTCTATGATGGACCTCCTACATATCTGCAGAACAAACAGCACCAGAATTACCCATTCTTAAGACTTAAACCTTGCCTGTGATGTAAACAGAACCTGCTGGAGAGACAGGTATGTATACCAGAGATTACCCTGTCTCTGGAACAGGCTTCTCCTCCATGTGAAGCAGAGTTCCTCACTAACCCAATTCAAGTGTAACTTGGGCAGTTGGATGGGAACAAGAAATTCATCCCTGGCTTGACACCTGTGTCTCAAACAGACACAGGCAGCCTGTAAATAGTTCATCTTCCAGGCTCCTGCTTGTAAATGTTTCATATCCCAAGCCTCTGCTTACACTTATCAAGGGTACCAGAACTTGTCAGAGATTTTGGATGCACTGCTAATCTTAAAAAGGCCCTTGTGGTCGTTAGCCTAGTAAACACCTATGAATCTAAGATGGTGAACTACCTCCCGGAACTGAGTGCTCCAAGCATCAGACAATATTGTTTACCTGCATCTGTCAGCTAAATCTTCAGGAAAGGTGGCTCTGTTGTCACTGTAGTACATTCTAGAGTATATCATGGTATTGCACATGATTGCCCTTTACTCAGAGTTTGTTCCAGCTTGGTAAGTCATTACTAAATGCTAGTAGATCATTTAGAATTAAACAGAGCAGACATTCTTTCTGTAAAGTTTCTGAAATTTACCCAGACTCTGCTACTCAGAGGCTGTAGAGCCTGTTCCTGCTTCCACTTTTTCCTTGTTCTAAAGGGGTTGAATACATCCATTCTAAACCAGTTACTTCAGTGAGCAGATCCTTTAAATTCCAGATGATGGCACTCCAGGAAAGACATCCCCGTGCAGTAGCAGGGACTAGGATAATGTCACTGAACAGAGTCAATGTCTTCTTACACATTTTCACTTGGGGTCCACAAAGGAAGTTTCTTCAGTTTACACTGAGTTGGTTCATTCATTTCAGTGGGTATTGCGTGTTGGTCTTTCCACTCTGCCCAGAGTGTTTGCCAGTCTGTTAGTGCCTATAGTGCCTTTTTTAGGCAAGGTTCAAATGACAAATTCACCACCGTAGCAGGTACAAGCAAGCAAAATCTGAGGGTAATGCTACCCAATGCTAGAAGTCTAAACCTCAAAATGCCCTCACTCAGGGCACTCCTTAAAATGGAGAACATCAGTATCTGTGCAGTAACAGAGACCTGGTTCAAGGCTCCAGAGAGCACCCCTGCATTACCAGGCTATAATTCATACCACACCATTCGGCCACCTAACTTGGACTGAAACACTAAATGAGGAGACGTGTCCATATTCATTACACACCTCCAGGCTAGTTGCTCAACATAATGCATCCGAAATTATCCAAGTACAACTAACACTGGGCAAAACTGCAATCCAGGTTGTAGCTTGTCACAGATCCCCCGCCATGCCCCAGGATGCCCACTCCACATTTCTTGATATACTGGATAATATTAAGGTACTGCCCAATACCCTAATAATGGGCGATTTCAGCTACCCCACCATGAACTGGGAAAAAAATACTCATGTGCTACCTCATTTGCTCAACACTTTCTGGAATTCATAAATTCCAATGCCCTGGATCAGCTTGTCCATACCCCCACCTGGGGCAGCAATATCCTGGACCTGGTCATTACCAGTATGGGTAACTGATGTTCCACACCAGAGGTCAACTCTTCGCAGGTCAGATCCGATCACAAGCTAATCACCCTAGACATCAATATTCCACCCCTACCCCCCATTAAGGAAACCACAGTAAAAAACTTCTCCAAAGCCAACTTCATGCTTCTTAAGACAGAAGTGGCAAACTTCACTACACCCATGCAGATGGAAAAAAGAGGTACGACTGCTGAATCCTATACAAATGCACTGTATAAACACATACACGAGTGCATGGATCGTGCCATCCCCAACAGAACCATGATGCTATGCCCCAAAAAAGGAAGCCAATCTGGTGGTCCCCTGCCATAAACAAACTCTACAAGAGAAGGAAAAAGCTGTTGCAAAAAAAAGCGTAAAATCCTCTGATTGCAGGAGCTCACTGGTCAGCCTCAGTAAGAAGCTGATATCCCTCATAAAATCCTCCAAAGCTAGTTACAAAAATAAAATCGCCACTGATTGTAAAGACAACCACAAAGCATTCTGCAGCTGTGTCAAGAATCTCAATGGCAACACTCAGATCTCCTGTGAGCTACAGCACAATGGCACTAGATATACAGAACCAACTGATACTGCCAACATCCTGGCAGATAGGTTCAGTGCAAACTTTCAGTGCAAACTTTACCCCCCACCCCCAAAATAGCCCATCTCTATACTGGAAGAATGCAAAGCCCCTGTAATCACGGATGCACAAGTTAAGACCACACTCTCCAAAGCCAAGAACACAGTATCCATAGGATCAGACAACATCCAAGCCTGTGTTCTGCACGAACTACAAAACAAACTGGCACCCCACCTAAGTACTATGTTCAGTTATAGCCTCACTTCAGGCTTTGTGCCTACTGAGTGGTGCACAGCGATGGTTATCCCTGTGCACAAAGGGGCACCACCACAGACCCTGGGAACTACCGCTCCATTAGCCTGGCAAGCCTGGTCTGCAAGGCCATGGAACGTATCATCTTGGAGCTTATAGATAAAGACATAGGTAACCTCCAAGCTCTGGACCCCACTCAGTTTGGGTTTGTAAAAGGTAGATCATGTCTCCTAAACCTGACTGACTTCTTTGAAGTAGTCACCAGAGCCGTGGACAAGGGTAAGGTGGTGCACACAGCCTATCTTGACCTCACCAAGGCTTTCGACACCATCCCCCACTTTGGAATTATAGATAAATCCCTATGTCACAAGATAGGTGGCCAATTGGCTCACTGACAGAACCCACACAGTGAAAGTAGCCAACTCCAAATCTGACTTCAGACCAGTGACAAGTGGAGTACCACAGGGTTCAGTCCTGGGTCCTCCCCTGTTTGGCATCTGTTTCTCAGAAGTTCAGGCTAATACAGCAGGTCTTTGGCTAACACAATTCGCAGACAACTGCAAACTAGGAGCCATAATACCATCGCCTAATGATGTGGACATTCTACAAAGAGGCCTCACTGAGACTGATGCTTGGTGTCAAAGTCATGGCCTCGAGCTCAATGCCAAGAAGTGCATTGTCATCCCCTTTGGGAAAAACACTGTACCTATGAGCTACCACATAAGCGGTAGCCTACTAAGCACCGAAAGTGTGATAAGAGACCTTGGGACACAGGTGGACAGTAGTCTCTCATTTGATAATCACATCGCCACTGTAGTCAGGAAATCCTTCTACGTGGCACACCTCATCACAAAGGGGTTCTCCTCCAGAAAAAAAGAGGTCATTGTTCCTCTCTACTCATCCCTCATCAGACCTATTGTAGAGTACAACACTCTGTTTGGCATGTACCTCTCAAGACATCTACAACTAGAAAGGCCACAGAAATACCTCACTAAGAGGATTACCGGCCTCAAACAGATGCCATATGCAGACCGTCTCTAAAAGCTCCAGCTCTACTCTATCGCCTACTCGGAGGCAGCCTCTGCCTAACATACAAAGCCATGTTAAACCCAGATCTGTTGGACATGCTACACGTAAAGAAACCCCAATCTCTCCGAGCCACACAATCCAAGGACATAAACCTTGTCACTACAGTAAACAGAACATGCTGGAGGGATAAATTCCTGTTCCAGAGACTTCCCAAACTCTGGAACAGATTACCCATTCACATCAAGCAGAGCTCCTCATTAGCCCTCTTTAAGAAGAATCTTGACAATCGGATGGGAAATAGGAAATTCACCCCGGGGATCACTTCTGTGGCTCTGCTCAACAGGGGCACAGGAAAATGATTTTCTTGGGTGGTGAAAGCCAGGGAATTTTTTTTGGCTAGGCTTATACAGGCCCCAGGGCCGATAGCCTAGTACCTACATATGAACCTATGATGGCAGGGGTCTTGCAAGAGAAGAAATATCATATGTTCCCTTCAGTTTTATTTATTTATTTATTTATTAACTGACTGATTTACTTATTTTATTTGTGTTATCCAGATTGCTCATGTGGGTATTAGTAAGGGAAATTATGCATCAGTTTCCCTATCTCTAAGGTGATCTAAACTATGTAAGGTAATATGCAAATATTTCTGAGATGTAGACATTGCAGGTAGTCTGATACATGGATGTCTACCTCCTTATGACCTGTCAAGGAACTCCCTGACAGCATTTTTCACTTTTGAACTCCTGTGATTTCATGCCATCATGTTCTGCATAAACTGGGAGAAGTCCTCTTAGCACATGTGCTTGCCCTAATCAAGGTAGATTTAGGTACCAGTATCTGACATTCTTGTTTAGGAAAAGGGCCAACAAATTGTTAGCTGTGGTAGCCTGTGTAAGTATACAGCAGAATGTATAGGCTTAAACCTACCTTGCCCCTCTTGAGTCGCATGGCAGTCACAGTCCCCCACAGTTCTTTTGCTTGCCTAAGATTGCTGATTTGTGTTGGAGTAGGAGGGGTCAGTGGCTGTAGAGCCATCACTCTCTACTGGGCCCTTGTGTCAGAGTAGGAGGGCTCAGTGGCTGTAGAGCAATCACTCCCTCCTAAGCCTTCTTAAAACCTTTATCACTGAGCTGTAACTTAGTAGAAAGTTTCCAGCAGACTTTGTGTCATTTTTTGTAACAGTCTGTTGCAGGTTAAGATGATTGTTTTGTTAAGTGGATGAGAACTCATCTAGCTTCCTCTTTGTTCAGGAGGTGGAAATCTTTTTGTAAAGGAGGCTTCATTCAAACCAGCTGGAGCTCTATGTGGCAATTTTTACCTAAAGGTTTTGGTAAAAGAGTTGAGACAAAGTACAATCCTGCGCCAGTCAGACAGGCCAAAGTGTAATATTTGAACAGATGTGTATTACATACATGGCCCAAACTGAAGACAAGCAAATAAAATAGTGCACAACAGTCATGAATATATGAAGCATGAATAACAAACCTTTTAGCAATGCCCAAAAATATTGTTCATACCACTCATACTGAGTCACTATATTTCATCATGTAAAAAACAGATTTATATAAATATGACAAGTGATCTAAATCTGTAGTTAATGTGTTGGTGGTATGAACAATGTTTTTGGGCATTGCTAAAAGGTTTGTTATTCATGCCTCATCTATAAAAGAAGAGGATGCTTGTTACATTGGTCACATTATATATTCATGACTGTTGTGCACTATTTTATTTGCTTGTCTTCAGTTTGGGCCATGTATGTAGAGAGTCTGTAGTTACTGCAGTGGTCCAGAGAATGTAGCATCACTTTTAACAGCAGACGCAAGTTTGCTAGCCTGCTCTTGCAGCCCTGGCTGTAGATACTTCTGTATGCAAAGGATAAGGGAATGACTGGCCAAGATCTTCAGGGAGAGGAAGACGCTGGAGATTGGTTGGTTGGTTCAGCACATGAGCAAATGTGGTCTCCCTCTCGCCATTATAGTTTGTTCAATATGGCAAGAGAGAGTTGATGCGTAACTTCACTTTCTTATGTCATGGAAGATTTCTGTGTTCTTTTTCAGAATTCCCTTTCATCTGGTACCTCATCACAATATTCCAGTCAAGAAAGACAAGATGATTGTTGTGCCTTGGTGGTGGAGAAGGGTTTGTTTTCAGATTGTTTGGTCTCTGTCACTGCAGGAGACTGTTCTGTACAAGCAAATAAGAATCCCTCTTGGTTAGGATGACAGCTGATTCTATTTTCAGACATCCTGTCCTTATTTAGATCTTCTGTTCCTTTTAGAAGAGATTGGAGCCACCTTGAGACCTTCATCTCCTCAGATGTGTTCTGCTTAGCAGAAGAGGCTGTTCCAGATGGGTGGTTACTTATGCTACTTCATTTATTTAGTATGCAGATGATGATGACCTACTTGTATATACCTGTATAAATCGGTGGTCCATTACTCCATTATCACAGCAAATGTTTCAGACATATCGTGTATTGTATTGTTTTGGAAAGCAGAACTCTGGTTCTGACACTTGCTGGTTAAACATATCTTAGATGTTCTGTGTGTTCTTTCTGCTTTGAACAACCATTCTGTTAAGGCTTTAAAACTTTGTGACTAGGAGGCTTGCCCATCTTCAGTTTAAATAACTAACTTGTTTCAGTGAGTGTAGCATATCTTCTGGAATACGGTTTTATTGGTGGCTGGTATTTATGTGGTAAGGACTTCAAACTGCAAGCCTTTATCTGTAGAAGGAATCCTATTTGGTGTTTCACAAGGATTTGCTATCCTTTAGGGCAAGCTTTCATTTTATTGAAAGTGATATGAGAACTACCTTAAATATACCTGTTAATTTCACTGTTTTGTTTTCTGGAACAGTATCCAAGGGATAGATAGAGAGCGAGAATCTTTTATTCCTTGTGCAAAGCCAGATCTAATGTCAGGCTAAAGGAAAAACAGTTGTGAAGCTAACGGTAATACCTTACTAAAGGTAATTATGTTGAAAGTGTGATGTAAAAGTGTAAAATATTTCTTTGCTTTCCTTTCTATTGTCATGTTCATATGTAATTGGTGTGCTTGACCCATAAATTAGGAAAGTGTTACTTCTGTTTTCTTGAATGTAAAAAAAAAAATGCGTCTTTTCTGGTGTATTGAATCTTTGAACTTGCGGTCTCCTGTTGTTAATGTAGCAAACCAAGATGAAAGAATAGGAAATGCCCTTCTGCTAAGTTGTATTTGCTGGAAATGGTTGAGCAACTCATTAAGACACTAGGGTGGATTCAAAGAGTAGGAAACAGACTTGGATGTGTGTTAGAAAGTCCGTTGTAGCTATGACAACAAAAAATGGTTTTACTACTTGTTTTCCTCCATTTTCGAAAAGGTAGTGTCATTTGATGTGGGAGAAAAGATGGTTTATACCTAACTGTGTAAGAGTGATGCTAGATGTTGATGTCTTGTTTGTGGTGCCATATGTGACTAATAATAATTAGGGTCATGTTTCTGTAGTAAACACTACCCAGGGAATCTGGGTCTGGAGCTTGATATTTTTTTTCTGTACAGATCCTGTATATTTTTATTGCCTTAATTTCTCTGTGTGCCATGCTGCTTATATTTTAATTTGTGCACAATTTCTTTATTATTTAAGTAAAGTTAATTTTAACTACGTCTTGTAGCTGGTATTTATTTATGCACTCTTTTTCTGAGAAAAGAGGGTAATCATCATTAGCACCGCTGGTAAGTAAGCTGTATGGCATACATCTCCAATTAGACTGCCACGCCTACTACAAGTGAAACAAATATTACTTGGGGTATTTGGTATAATATGGCATTATTTAAGAGCAGCAGATAAAGTCCCTGGTTTTCCCAGGGTGTTACACTGTCAAGAAGAAGGCAGTAGGGAATCTACCAGCCTTCCTTGGGAGTGTGTGTCTGTGTGAAAATGATACTTTGAAAGGTAATTACCATTAGTAAAGGGCAGTGGATGTCATTGGCTCACAGATGGCGGTGAGACAGGGGCCTGGGAGTGCTTGTTCAAAATATTAGTTCTGTATATGGCCTATGTGCAGTCCATTCTGGGTGTGGATGTTGGGAGTCCATTACCAGGACAGCGGTGCATACTCCCTTTATGCACTTCATGCTTGTGAATTA
Organism: Protopterus annectens; assembly: GCF_019279795.1. Lineage (NCBI taxonomy): Eukaryota > Metazoa > Chordata > Ceratodontiformes > Protopteridae > Protopterus > Protopterus annectens. Next base: position 221,669,869 of record NC_056732.1, on the reverse strand, counting down.
ATTATTGAGATAGTCTTATGTGCACTTTCTTGCTATTGCTTCATCCTTGGTTGCTAGTAATGGGATTCAAACCCCATCAGTGCTAGTGGCATCTTGCCATCTAGTTGTTACATTGGTGGCAGTAGTGCATTTGTAGAATCTCATTTGATGGCAGTGGTGCCAGCCCTGTGTCACACGCTGCAACGCACTTTTAGCCTTTACATGATGATGTTGCTAAGAGTTGCGAAGAAAAACTTTTTATATGCTTTGTTGCAAGTAGTAAGGGTCTTCTTACAGTGACTGAAAAAAACTTTTCCATGACAACTGCTAAATCTACTGTATTTTTATAAGGTATTGAACTCCTTATTGGAAACTGCAGAGTTCACACCACCAGAATTACAGTAGTGTCTGGTAGTTTTCAGAAATGTCTCCATTGCAGTGATTTGTGACACATTTAATTGGTTTTAAGTTACTATTGTCATCTAAGTTATTTCATCAACCAAATTCCAACAATCAGAACTCCTTTGGTACTTCAGGACTTAAGTCTCCTGAGCCCTTTGCCTTTAGGCCTTTCTCCTGCACTGATGTTTCTATTTCACTTCTTGTAATTCTTCATGGCATTAACCCAATACAGAAGGCCTCTAAATTGAGATCAGTGGGGAGGCCTTCTGGAATGCATGCATTTTACCCCCCCTTTGCTTGACTGCCTTTCTAGCCAGCATTTGTTAATGAATTTTCCTGTGAATTGAACTGAGCAGCTGTATGACTTCGTACCTTTGTGTTCGAGTCTTTATTTCAGATTGTGTTTACTTATTGCATGTGGTTGAAGTGGGAGGTGTAGGTGTTGAACACAACCTTTTAGGCAGGCATGTGGCATCAGAGGTTATACCAGCTGGAGCTGTTTGTACTGCTCACCACTAGAGCTGGAAAATATTCTCAACTGTGCTACACTGGGATATCAGGAGAAATCCCAGCAGTTATTGGCTGCAGTGGGCCTTCTCAAAGATCATTTGACATAGTGAGTACATAGTAGTTTAGCTGGATACTATTTCTCTATTTCTTCATATTCTAGTCTCGACAGACTGTTTTATTTACTTTCAAAAATTAGGGTTGCCGTTGCTGATGGGTTAAAGTGAGCTCAGTTTCAAAGTCACTTGCTGTGTATACACACCTTTATGCATATGCTTAAATGTGTGGTAGTTTAGTTGAGTCCAACTTTGTGACCTCAAGGATTTTAGCAAACTAAATCTCTGTCACCGACTTTAGTTCTTGCAGATTCATTAATTCAGTAATGCTATCTGTTCCATTGCTGTCCCATTCATTTGCCTTTAATATTTCCCAGCATCAGTACTTTCTGTAATGATTCTTGTCTTCGTATTATGTGGCCAAAGTGTTTGTTTTAGATTTCTAATCAGACCTTCCAGTGAGCATTCTGGGTTTATTTTCTTACATATTGAATGATTTGATCTTACATTTAATGCTGCTGTCAGTTCTCTCCAACACAGCTATACAAAAGCATCACAATTCTGGTGCACAGCCTCACTTGTAGACTAAATCTCACAGACGTGTTATTACGGTGGAGACCATAACTCTCATTGTGGACCTTTATTGACAAAATGGCAGATTTGCTCTTTAAAATCATATCCAGATTTGGTATAACTTTCCTTCAAAAGAACTGGTATCCTTTAATTTCATAGCTGCAGTCATCAACCAATGAGATATTTTGAACCCAGGGAGATCAAACATGTCACTGTCTCCACTTCTTTCCCATCTGTTTGCAGATAATTTATAGGACTAGATAACATAATTTTAGATGTTATGTTGTCTCCATCTCGCCTCCATTCTTGCTGGTTGGGTTCAGAGCCAATCCTCGGATCCAACTCGGCTGTAGCTCGAGAGCTTTTTACTGGCTCGGGGCTAGCCCCTATCCCAACATGCCTAGTGGTAGTTACCCAGATCTCGTTTGCTGCTTGCAGCGTCGAGATTGCTCATACTGGCTCAGGCTAAGTATTTTCTTCTTCTTGTGAATTTTCCAAACATTTTTTTGCATTCAGATAGCTAAATTCTTAGTGTTAGAGTGTGTTCATCCTAGGCTAGTGCTTTTCTGACCTTTCTGCTGCTGCCTTTTTGTTGTTGTTGTAGCCGTCATTTTCCTTTAGGCCTATCTTGTTCCCTTGAACCCGTTTGACTTAGAGAGTTCCCTGTTCCATTTCTCTTGGGCCCGTCTTTGTTTAAGGGCCTTTTTTTCTGTTCATTTCCCTTTCTTTTTCCTTATAGGAGCAGCCGTTTAAATTAGAGGCTCTACTGGGTTGGGGGAGTCTCTGTTTAACTCAGAGGCTCTTCCCCTTCCCTCCTTTCTTTTTACTGTTAAAAAAAAAAAAAAAAAAAAGTTTAAAGTTCTTTTAGTTGTTGTTGGTCTTTCTCTTTGGTACTGTTGTAGTTACTGCTAGCATGTCCAAAGATCCGAAAGAGTCAAAGCCTTTGGGTTTTAAAAAGTGTGATTCGTGCTGCCAGATGATGTCCCTTATGGACGGGCATACAAGCTGCGTCTATTCCTTAGGGGCTGTACACCTGCAGGACTCATGTTCTTATATGTCATGCTTTTAGTTCTCGGGTCCTGCAAGAGAGAAAAAGTAAGTTGATTTTGCGAGGCTTACTAAAGAGCCCCTTTGATGTTGCTATTGAGGGTTCTCAGCCAGCAAAAAAAACAGGAAAAGTCCCCTAAGCCATCATCTTTGTCAGCTGCGATGTTGGAGCCATCTAAATCTAAGGATAAACCTGTGAGTTTGTCGGGTCCATGTGTCGGTTCCAACAAAGCTCTTTCTCGGGCGGCTCCATCAGTGGTTTCGGAGCCAGTCAGGACTTACAAGAGGACCAGGTCTCCCTCTCTGGAGCCGGAACGGTCTGTTCCACAGTCCCTGCTGTTGCAATCTGTGGGGCAGTCATCGGTCTTCCTCTCATTCCTCTCGATCATCCAGGTTTTCAGATCATGATTTGGAGAGGGTGGTGAAGAGGCTTCTCAAGACACAAGCATTAGCTAAATTATTATCGAGCCCAGCCCACAAGGAATTGGCGCCGACATCCCAACCCGCACCGTTATCGATTCCTTCTCCAACTCCTTTGAGTTCAGAGCCGGAGTGCATGGAAGTCATTGTGGTGAAACCATCTGCTCCGATTACCACTGGTCTATCGGTTCCGACTACTGCTCCGATCTCTTCATTGTCTCAGTCTGTCGAGGGATCTGGAGGCCGATGCTCTCCCCTCGGCTCCGAGGGGGGAGTGGCATCTGACCCTTATCCGACCCCACTCTCCCTCTCGAGGCTTTGGTGCGGGTGAGCTCGGCTCCTACATCGGCCTCGGAGCCATCGCCCACAGTTCAGAGGAGATCTCCGGGCTCTTCGGAGCTGGGGACTCTTTCAGGCTGGGACCGCGGTGCCTTTGAGGTGATGAAGAGTGTGCTGTCTTCTGAGACCACTCCACCCTCTGCTCCATTGGCTCCTACTCCTTTGGTGCCTGAGTCTGCCTCCGATCCCCCCCTCCCCAAGTGTAGGGAACCTATGCTCCAGGATGCCCCATTGGGCAACCCCACCTCTTCCGAAACCTCCCCTGAGCACCCCTCAAAGGAGGTCCCTTGGAAGAGAAAATGCAAGAAGAAGCATTTGGACTCCCCTGAGTCTCTCACTTCAGACACAGACTAGGACTCGGAAAGGTCCCCACGGTTTCCCTTTGAGGATGTCTCCTTTTCTGACATCCTTGAAATCCTTAGACAGAGGACTGGCTGGAAATCCCTTGCCACTTCTGAGGATGAGTCTGTGTACCTGGATGCATTTGGTTCCCGACCCTCCACCTCTTGGGTGTCATTGCCTTTTGATAATCTACTGGCTGTAGTGAGTCGGAAGGCGTGGAGCTCCCCAGAGACAATGGAACCAGTTCAGAGGAGGCCCAATAAATTCATAACTGCTCCAGAGGATAGGTCCTTTCTATCTAAGGTTGTCCCTGTTGATGCTATGATGGTGGCAGCAGCCACCAAGAAAGAATTAGCGGAGACCTCTTCTTCTTTTGTCCAGCCGCCAAACAAAGAGTCTTGTACGACAGACAGGTATGGGAAGCGTATGTTTGCTTCAGCGGCCATTACTCTCAGGTCGCTGAATTATTTGTCCCAATTTACACGCCTTCAAAGGGATCTCCTAAAGGAACTAGGAGATACCCTACAGGATCCTACAGCTGAAGGAGCTGTGAGCAAGGCGGCTTCACAGCTTGCGACCTTGACATATATAGTTAACTCCTCCATGCAGCTGATCTCTTATACAGCAGATGGAGCGAGTAGGGCAGCAGGCACAGGAGTTGTATTGCGTAGACACTCCTGGATGTGCCTTTGTCAATTTGCGGAGCCCTTCAAGTCCTCCTTTATCAACATCCCCTTTGACGGCTCATCTGTTCGGGCCTCAGGTAAAAGAGACTCTTACCAGGTGTGAACGGGATGGCAAAACTCTCTGCCGTGGGAGTACGTTTTTCCGCTCCCTCTAGACCTTACGCCAAGGGTCAGAAAATCCCAGAGAGTTTCGCATGACACACGTAGAGACTTTTCCCCCAGGGGCAGAGGGGGAAATAACAATGGGAGACGCCAATCCCACGGCAGGGGGGGTCCACAAAATTAGGCCGACAGAGATGCCTTCTCTGGCAGGCCTTTCCAGCGCTCCTGAAAGGAGGTCTGACTGTCCACCTCTGGAGGCAGTCAGGGGCAGATTATCCCAGTACACAAAAGCCTGGCAAACAATCATGGAAGATACATGGGTACTGTCGATAATATCCAGGGGTTACAAAATTCCCTTCTGCCAGTCACCCCCTCTAGCAAATCAGCACTCAATCCCAGATGTTCCACCCAGTCTTCAGGATCAAGCAAACCTAGAAGTTCAAAGGTTGCTAGAAAAAAAGAGCCATCCAAGAAGTCCCCACAGACCAAATCAAATCCGGCACTTAACTCGAGGTTTTTTTTAGTTCCGAAAAAGAGAGGGGACTAGCGACCCATTTTGGATCTCAGCAAACTCAACAAATCAGTCAAGAAAACAAAGTTCTGGATGGTGACACTGCAGTCCATTCTTCCCTTTTTGGGTAAGGACAATTGGATATGCTCCATCGATCCCCAAGATGCATGCTACCATATAAAAATGGACAGGCGGTCCAGGAGGTACTTAAGCTTCTGGCTAGGACCAGTCATTACCAGTTCAGAGCTCTGCCCTTTGGTCTCACCAGAGCGTCCAGGGTGTTCACCAAATGTATGGCAGTAGATGTTCATCTGAGGCATCTATGATTCTGTTTCCAGTCATCACACTGGCTTATCCTGCCACCACCAAGCATCCAGTGATCAAGGCACAGGACTCCACTATTCACACCTGTACACAACTAGGGATCACTATAAACTATGAAAAGTCTGCCTTGTTGCCGGCAGATTTAGACACAAGGGCCTTGATAGCAAAACTGCCTCATGAAAGAGTGTTAACCATTCGTCGTCAAGTTTTATTCCTCATGAAAAGAAAGAGAATCCAGGCAAGATTTGTCCTCAATATCTTTGGTTTGATGGCTGCAGCGATTACATTAGTTCCTGTGGTGCGCTTCCATATGAGAATTCTGCAGTAGCTTCTGTTGGCTCAATGGTCATTCCAGGATTTACCAATGTCACATCAGATTTGGATCACAGAGTCATGCAAGAATTTAAGCAGCAACACAACAAACTAAAACTGGAAAAGTAGATTCAGCATGACACAGAAACAGAAACATTAAAAAAAAAGGTTTTTATTGTCAAACTCTTAGCTGCGCCCTATGAAAGCGCTCCAGGTAAAGTTTCAATAACATAGCATATATATATATATACCCAATATATCATCAAAACTATTATACAATTAAATAATAAAATTACTCAAATTAATTCTGTGTTTAAGCCTCTAGGTAATAAAGTGCCAAACTTTAAAATAAAACAGTTTCATACTTTAAAAGTAATTTTGCCACAACTGCAACATCAGACTCTAACTTTGCTATCTGTTGTAAAATAGTTGCTTTTAAAGTGTCAGTGCTACCATTATGAAATTCATGAAAATGTTGAGCCAATGGGCTCTCCATTTTTTTATTTTTTATATCCCTGAGATGTTCTAACAGCCTGACTTTAAACATTCTTTTAGTTTGCCCTATATAGAACTTATGACATCCACATGTGATTGCATAAACCACCCTATTAGTTCTACAAGTGTATGAACCACTTGAATAAAATGGTATATTATTGATATTAGAAAAAGTTCTATATACAAATGGGCAAGCCTGACATTTCCTGCATGGGAATGTACCTATACTAGATGGTTGTAGTGGTATTTGTGGTAGTTGTGGCAAAATTACTTTTAAAGTATGAAACTGTTTTTATTTTAAAGTTTGGCACTTTATTACCTAGAGGCTTAAACACAGAATGATTTAGAAAATACGACTACCTTTCAGTCAGAATCTACTGGGCCACTGGAGCCAGTTCCTCCTCAACTCGCGGACGCCAGCCCTGGCAGCGATCCGGAGACTATGGACAGGCTCGGTTTCAGAAGGCTGCCTTTATACTCTTTCCATTAAGTCATACGCTAAGCTTCCAGGTTAAGGAACTGGGTCCACAAAACAGATGCTCAAAATGGCGGAGGACCTGATTACCCTTATCAGAGGTTCCCAGCCCCCTTCTGACAAAAGGCCTAGACTGGAGGAAGATTTACCTCCTTCTGACCAGGAATCCATTTCCTCAGCAGACTCTGAGGAACAGGATTACCAATTCCCTCTCTATGAAGACTCAGATGCTGAGGAGTCTATTCCCTCTGTTTCCTCCCTGAAGACTTCTCTTTTGGGGAAACCCTGCACACCATGAGAGAGCATTTCCACTGGGAAGGACAAGATTACTCTGACTCCAAGAAAAGACTTTGCCTCAGCATAGACCCCTAGCCATTCCTCCTGTTTTAGACCTTCTGGATGATGTCTACACTGAATCCAGTCTAAATCCAGATTCCTTACCTCCAGCACCACCTAAACCAGACAGATACTATCGAGTCCCTGACTCTCACAAGTTTTTATATAAAAGCCCTGCTGGAAACCCAGAAACCATTTCCCAGGGTCCCAAAGGGGTTAAGGCCCCTACTGCTAAGAATCCACTACCTGCGGAAAGAGATTCCAGGGCATTAGAAAGATGGGGGAAAAAGTGTATACCTCTGCCAGTTTGGCCATGAGGGCATTAAACTGCCAATTCCACATGATTAAATACCAGCAGTACTTGCTTACTCAGTTAAACAGAAAATGATCCCTCAAACAGATCAACTAGATTTCAAAGGGATGCAAGATTTGTTGCATGCAGCAGAACAAGTGGGAAAACATACCTTGCAGTGTGGTTTTGATTCTTTGGAGGCCTCATGTAGAGCAGCAGTCACAGGGTCTGTAATACGTAGACATGCTTAGCTAAAAGAGCAGACCTTACCAGAACATGTCAAAGCAAAGTTACTGGATGCTCCACTGCAAAAGGATGTGTTATTTGGTGTCAAAGCAGAGGAAGTTTTAAAGAAGAAGGAAGAAAAGGCAAAATCAATGCAAACAGTTAAAGATTTTTTACAGGTACAACCTCGCTTCAGCAGAAACTGGCCATCAAAAACTGGTCCTTTCCTGCTTCAGACAGACCCCAAAGGGCAGGTACAGACCTACGGGGCAGAGGCCAGGCACAGGGTACCTTCAGGCCTAGACAATGGCAAACAACAACTCAAATAGGGGGAGACGACAGATCTCAACCCTTCAGAAAATAAACTCAATGACTTTCCTCTTCGCCTGCCAAGCAAAATTGCCCAGGCAGCACCTCTAGGAGGAAAACTGGCTCTTTTCCCACAAAATTGGCACATCATAACAAAGGACAAATGGGTTCTGGATATTATTACCCGAGGCTACAGATTTCATTTTCACACTTTACCACGGATGAGAGGCATGCCAAATCTGCCAACAAACCAATGGGCAGAGGCACAAGCAAATTTCAGCTCTCATGAACATGAAAGCAATTCAAAAGGTACCTGCAAAAGAGCAAGGTCAAGGATTTTACTCAAGACTGTTTCTAGTACCAAGAAAGGACAAAGCCTGGAGACCCATCTTAGACCTTTCAATTCTAAACACGGACATTCCCAAATTCAAAATGCTCACACTACAGCAGCTTCTTCCCATGCTGGGCAAGAAGTCTTGGTTGGTAACGTTGGACCTCCAAGAGGCATACCTGCATGTCCCTATCAGACAAGATTGCAGAAGATACCTCAGATTTTTGGCAGGCACAACGCATTATCAATTCTCTGCATTGCCCTTTGGCTTATCTACTGCACCCAGAGTATTCACGAAATGCCTGGCATCAGTAATTGCATACTGCAGACAGCAAGGAATACAAATTTATCCATATCTGACAACAAAGACATCCTACTACAGCATCTGGCATTTGTAACAAAGTTGCTAAGTTGCCTAGGGTAAACAGTAAACAAAAAGAAGTCAAAACTAATACCCTCACAAGAAATAATTTTCCTGGTGCCAGCTTGAATACAACGGCCCAGATGGCTTACCTCACACCAGATAAGCAAAAACAACTGGCTCAGTACTTCAAAAAGATGGCAACTTTTACCCAGCTCACTGCAAGGAAATTCCTGCAGGCATTGGGGTACATGGCATCCTGCATTCAACTAATTGCATATGCAAGGCTGCATATGAGAAAACTACAATGGTACCTAAAAAGTGTATGGTCCCAACACAGACACAGCCTCGAAGCAACTATAACTCTCATTCCCTGCCTTCAAAAAGAGTTTCTATGGTGGGGTCAAGCATGCCAAAACAAGGGCCTTCCATTTGTCTCACCTCCTCCAAACCAAACCTTGACAACAGATTCATCAGACTACACCTGGGGTGCACACACGGCAGGACAATGCATACAGGGCAAATGGTCTGCAAACCAAAGGCAACTACACATCAATCAAAAGGAGATGCTAGCTGTAAAAAATGCACTAACAGCCTTCAAGGACCTTTTGCATCCAGGACAACTTCTAATAAGGACGGACAACATCACAGTTATGTGGTACATAAACAAACAAGAAGGGACGCACTCCTACCCACTATGCAGACAGGCAATGGACTTGTGGAACACAGCATTAACTTACCAAGTACAACTGCAAACACAATTCCTGCCAGGAAAAGAAAATATTTTGGCAGACAAATTAAGCAGAAATTTGACAGATCCTCATGAGTGGAGACTACACCCACAAGTATTCTCAATGATAACTCAAAGGTGGGGACCATCAGACATAGATCTGTTTGCCTCAACCAACAATTGCCAGCTACAAAAATTTTGCACAAGGACTTACCATCCCCTGGCCTGGAAAGTGGATGTCCTATCATTCAGTTGGACAGCATTGTCAGTCTACGCCTTCCCACCTCTGCCTCTACTCACCCAGGTATTACTGAAAACCAGATCAGAGAGACCACAGATCATCCTCATTAAAATCAGATCAGAGAGACCACAGATGATCCTCATTGTCCCGGATTGGCCACGTCAACACTGGTACCCACTACTACGAAATTTGACTCACAGCCCTCCATGGATCTTACCTCAATTCCCTCTACTATTAGCCCAACAAAACTCTCAGATCCTTCACAGTCAGCTAAGGAGCTTAAATCTAGCTGCATGGAAAATACCTTAAATTATCAAACAACACTTCTCTCAAAGGACATCCAGAATGTCATTTTGGAGGTCAGGAGGCCCAGCACCAGAAAAACTTACTCAGACAAATGGAAAAGATTTTGTGTATGGAGCCAGGCCAGAAGCCTAAATCCTGGCATCCCAAATATTCCGCACATACTCCAATATCTAACTGAGATGCTACACAAAGGCCTTTCTTTCTCATCCATTAAGATCCATGCTTCAGTCATTTCAGCTCAGTATGATACAGTTCCTCCCATTTTCTTTCATCCTTTGCTAAGGCAGTTTCTCAGAGGGGCAAAAAATATAAGACCCCCCCCAGAAAACCACCTACTCCAACTTGGGATGTAAATTTTGTTCTGGAAAAGTTAACACTTCCTCCTTTCGAACCAGCCTTTTCAGCAGAGCTTCAATACTTGTCATGGAAGACAGCCCTGCTGCTGGCTATCACCTCAGCACGCAGAGTCTCAGAACTGCAGGCACTTATGGCAGTGGAACCTTTCATCATTTTCCATCAGGACAGAGTATCTTTCCTTCCTTCATGCCAAAGGTAGTATCCAGTGTGGCTCTCAATCAGACCATACACTTGCCCACCTTTTATCCAAACCTACAAAATAAAGGAGAAAGACTCCTTCACTCTTTGGACATTCACAGACAGTTACATTACTATTTGGACAGGACAAAGGCCTTCAGAAAATCTGACCAACTCCTTGTATCCTATGCACCAGGCTCAGAAGGAAAGGCTGTTTCAAAACAGACCATCTCCAAATGGATAGCAAAGCAGTGCCTGCTAGTATTAGGTCTCACTCTACCAGGGCTACAGCAACCTCAGCAGGAGACAGCTACCTGGAGTTCAGTGCACACCTTCACCAAGCATTACCACCTTCCTCTGTACTCGCAGTTCTGCAGGGCATCTTAGCTGCACCTAACCCAGTTTAGCTCCTACCACCCAACCATAGCTTTGGGACTCTGCAGTGTGATGACTGCAGCAGCACAGCACGATGAACATAGTACAGTTTTGTACCTGCCATAAATTTAGATGTTCGAGTGGTTATGCTGCTGCAGTCCAGGTTACCCTCCCTCCATCCCCTCTACCTAACAAGGCTTTTTACAGCTAGTACCATTGTTTTGCACTAAGGTATGTTTTGCAGGCTTCTTATTTTGCCTTCTTAGTTTGGGGCATCTGACATCTGGAGCAAGAAAAACTGAAGAAAATGGTGTTGGCTGCCTCTTTTATACCCCCCCCCGCGACTGACGAAGGGAAGAAGAGAATTTACCAACCGATGTCGGGACCAAGGCTTTGGAATTCAGGGCGACTGGGGGACCGCCTGACGGCAGGATAACCCGAGTGTGATGACTGCAGCAGCATAACCACTCGAACATCTACATTTATGGTAGGTACAAAACTGTACTTTACGGCTCGTCTGAGGCATCTAGGATTCCGGGTGTTTCCATATCTAGAAGACTGGCTCCTCACTGCCACCACCAAGCATCCAATGATCGAGGCATAGGACTCCACTATTCACACCTGTATACAACTAGGGATCACTATAAACTACAAAAAGTCTGCCTTGTTGCCTTGTCAGCATATTACATTTATAAGGGCATATTTAAAACTGCCTCATGAAAGAGTGTTAACCATTCGTCGTCAAGTTTTATTCCTCATGAAAAGAAAGAGAATCCAGGCAAGATTTGTCCTCAATGTCTTGGGTTCAATGGCTGCAGCAATTACCTTAGTCTCTATGGCGCTCTTCCACATGAGAATTCTGCAGTAGCTTCTGTTGGCTCAATGGTCATTCCAGGATTTACCAATGTCACATCAGATTTGGATCACGGAGTCATGCAAGAATTTAGCATGCTGGCTTCACTCCCCTCTGGTATCAATGGGCAGACCGTTTCGAACCCCCCAACCCATAGCCACAGTAACAACGGACGCTTCGTAGATGGGGGCATTATCTGGGACAGACTGTTCAAGGGACTTGGCAAGAACAAGAGTACCACTTGCACATCAGTGTCCTAGAGATTAGAGCGGTGCTTCTGACATTGCAAGCACTTCACAACTTTCTACCTATAGGGACTATAGCAGTGCAAACAGACAATATGTCAGTAGTATGGTACATCAACAAACATGGCAGAACTAGGTCTTATCCTTTGTGCCGAGAGGCTCTACTAGTATGGCAATGGGCGATGTCTTCCCAATGCTTTCTTGTTGCAATGCACATTCCTGGGAAATCCAGCGTGATAGCGGACAAGCTCAGCAGGGCTATTCTGATGCCTCACAAGTGGTCCCTGATACAGGAAGTTGCAGGGCTGATTTTTCGCAAATGGGGCCAGCCATGCTGCAATTTTTTTGCCACTCCCCTCAACAACAAACGCAGCAGCTACTTTGCCCTAGTTCCACCTCCGGGACAATCACCCAGGGATGCACTGGTACACGATTGGGCTCCAGGACTGCTTTATGCCTTCCCACCATTCCCCCTGATCCCCAAGGTTCTTCAGAAAGCACAGTCGTTGGGTTGCAAGTTAATCCGCATTGCTCTTTACTGGCCTCTACAGATTTGGTTCCCATTCCTCTGGCCTTCTGTACAAGGGTAGCCTTGGATACTGGACCCAGTTCCAGATCTCCTGATGCATCAGTTGGATGCTCTCCACCCTTCCGTCCATACTCTCAAGCTGATGGCTTGGTTTCTCCACTTCTGGTCTTAGCCAGGCTTCCAGATGTTTCCCCGGCAGTTCAACACATTTTGATTTCATCCCATAAACCCACAACAAGAAAACTTTATGCTCGTAAATGGAAGAGGATGTTCTTCGTGTTTCACTGCTGCCGTCATTACATTTGGGTTATCTGCTTGCAGGTAGCCCACAGTCGGCCTGATTAACAAAGTCTTAGGTCCTGCGTCGGTTGCTGTCCCTTCTTCCATGATGTCAGGTCGTCAGGGGTATAAAGCTTGCAGCCGATGCCATTACATCAGTCTTTCTTGCTGTGTGGTGCCCGAAGCAGAAGCGGTTCGCAAGTGCCGGTCGGCCGACTCCTGAAATTTTCATTTTCGAGTTTCAGAACCAAAGTCTTCAACTCAAAGTTAAGTACCCCGTTGGGGAAACTTTTTCTTGCTCCTTACCAATGTCAGTAAAAGTTAATAATTGCATTACTTACTTGTGGAAAGCCAATACCTCATAAAGATTTTCATTCGTACTGTACTCCTTGTCTAGGCCCTGACCATGATGTACCTTGCTGTTGGTTTTGTGCTTTATTTAATCAGCGCACTGTCCGTCGTCGGTAGATTTTCTCCTCTAAATATTTTGTTTCTCTGTTTAATTATCCAGAAATGTCATCGTTTAGCCATCCGACTACCGGGGATTTCGAAAAAAATGGAAAGATAAAGATAGAGACAGGCTGCCAAGGTCCAAAACTGCCGAAGAAGCTTCTCCAAAGCCAGTCGCCAGTTCGCCGGTACTCAGTGAGGCGCTTTCGCAGCCCATGATACCCGCTACTTCTGATTCGCTGGCCTCTACTGAGACCCATTCAGAGTCTGGTATGACTCAAGATACTTCAACTATGGAACCCGCGGACGTCTCTACCTTGGATGGGTCCGGAGTCGCTGTGCAGGCACCGGCTTCTGAGGGTGTGTTCAGGCCTATGGACTTGCATGTTAAACCAACGCCTCCTTCTTCTCTTAGGCCTAAATCTCGAACCATGCCTAAAAAACTGATGCCCAGGCCACATACTCAGGCCTCTATGCCCAAAACAACAAATGATAAGAATGTCTGAAGATCTAATAACTCTAATCAGGGGTAGCCAACCCCCCCTTTCTAAGAGGCCTAGGACTGAAGTGGTTTATGAATCTTCTGACCAGGATTCTGTATTTTCTGATTCTTCTGATGATCTGGATTTGCCCGTATCTACTTATGAGGATTCTGATGCAGAGGACTCCATTCTCTCTGCTTCCCCTCCAGAGGATTAAACCTTACATACTCTAAGGGAGCATTTCCACTGGGAAAGCCAGGATTTTTCTTATTCAAAAAAGAGGCTTAGGGATTTCTTACTCCAACCTCAGTATAGGCCTTTAGCTATTCCTCCTGTACTAGACATTGTTGATGATGCCTTTTCGGAATCTAGTTTGGCCCCTGATTCCTTGCCTCCTGCTCCCAGAAAACCAGACAGATACTACAGGGTCCCCGAGTCACACAAGTTCCTTTTTAAAAATCCTATTGCGGATCCAGAGACTTTCACAGGGGCCCAAGGGCATTAAGGCTTCTACTGCTAAAAATCCTACCACTTCTGATAGAGAATCCAGGGTGCTGGATGGATGGGGTAAGAAGATTTACACTTTTGCAACCTTGGCCATTAGAGCTTTAAACTGCCAGTTTCATATGTTAAAGTATCAGCAACATGTTATTGGATTGCTAAAACAGAAACTGATGTTGATTCCTGACTGTGTGGAAAATAAAGAATTACATGATTTAATGCATTCTGCTGAACAAGTTGGAAAATATACTTTGCAATGTGGTTTTGATTCATAGAGGACCCAGAGGCAGGGCTGCTGTTACTGGGTCTGTGCTCAGAAGGCATGTTTGACTTAAGGAACAGTCTTTGCCTGATCATGTTAAAGCTAAATTGTTGGATGCTCCCTTAAATCAGGACTGCCTGTTTGGCAACCAGGCTGAGGAAGTTCTTAAAAAGATGGAAGATGAAGCTAAATCTATGCAAACTGTTAAAGATTTCTTACAAGTTCAGCCTCCTAGATTTAGTAGGCACTGGCGCTTTAAGAAATGGTCCTTTCTAGCCCCTTCCAGGTCTTCTCAAGCCAAACCCAGACACAGCAAAAAACCCAGGTTTCGGTCCCAGGGGGCACACAGGACTAAGCAGTGGGGGGCCTCCACTTCCAAATCTGGGAGTAATAAGACTCCCCCCTATGGTAAAGTGTCTCAATGACTTCCTTTTAAAATTTCCAAGCACTTATCAACTGACTGCCCCTTTGGGGGGAAAGATTGCTCTTCATGAAAAGAACTGGGAACTCATTACCCAGGACGAATGGGTTTTAAATATAGTTTCCCAGGGATACAGATTTCACTTCCACATGTTGCCAACACCAAGCGGGTGGCCGGACCTACCCCCAAATCAATGGGCAGAGGCCCAAAAACAAGTACTGTCTCTCTTAAGCATGGGGGCTATTCAGCTGGTACCAGAAGAGGAAAAGGGACAAGATTTCTACTCGAGACTTTTCCTGGTACCCAGAAAAGAGAATTCATGGCGTCCTATCCTGGACCTGTCTACTCTAAACACCTTTTTGGAGATTCCAAAATTCAAGATGCTGACTCTTCACCAGTTACTTCCTATTCGAGGCAAAGATGCCTGGATGGCAACCCTAGACTTTAAAGGAGCATACCTGCACATTCCAATCAGGGAATCTTGCAGAAGATACCTATGCTTCAAAGCAGGCTACACACAATTCTCTGCACTGCCCTTTGGTTTATCTACTGCGCCCAGGGTGTTCACAAAGTGCCTAGCTCCAGTTATTGCATTTTGCAGGCAAAGAAATATTCAAATATACCCATACCTGGACGATTGTCTAATTCAGGCAGAAAGCCAGGACATACTTTTGAATCATCCTTCTTTTGTACAAAGGGTTCTAACTTGTGTGAGGTACACCATAAACGAAAAGAAATCCCACCTGGTACCCTGTCAACAAATTATATTCCTGGGAGCAAGCTTGAATACAACTTCCCAGATGGCTTACCTCACTCCAGAGAAACGGATTTATTTGACAGCTTACTTCAAACAAGTTTCCACAAAATCCCTGCTATCTGCAAGACAAATACTGCAAGCCTTGGGGTTCATGGCCTCCTGCATTCTTTTAATTCCATATGCAAGACTGCATATGAGGAAGCTACAGTGGTATCTAAAAATTCTATGGTGTCAACATTCTCAGGATTTAGAAGCAATTATTCCTATCATACCTTGCCTACGCCTAGAGATCCTTTGGTGGGCAGAGGCCTGCTACCAAAACAAGGGACTACCTTTCACACCACCCCCTGCAGCCCAAACCCTAACAGATGCATCAGACTATGCATGGGGGGCTCACCTGGCAGGGAAGTGCATTCAGGGCAAATGGAACCCAAATCAAATGCAGCTGCATATCAGTCAAAAAGAAATGTGAGCTCTACAGAATGCTCTGACAGCCTTCAAGGACCACATTCTTCCAGGATATCTAATGGTAAAGACAGACATCACCACTGTTATGTGGTACATAAACAAGCAGGTGGGTACACATTCTTATCCCCTCTGCAGACTAGCCAAGGCATTGTGGAACACAGCCTTGAGCTACCAAGTATACCTACAAGCTCAATTCCTAACAGGAAAATTAAATACACTGGCAGACGGACTAAGCAGAAACATCATGGACCCACACAAGTGGAAACTGGAACCAAGGATTTTCAACATGTTGACAAGCAAATGGGGGAGCCCAGATATAGACCTGTTTGCCTCTCCCCAGAACTACCAATTGGACAAATTTTGCACTTGGACTCCCCACAAACAAGCCTGGAAAGTGGATGCTCTGTCCGTCAACTGGAAATACCTATCAGTCTATGCCTTCCCCCCTCTGCCTCTGCTCTCCAGTGTACTACTAAAAATCAAACAGGATAAACCAAGGTTGATTTTCATTGCTCCAGACTTGCCATGCCAACACTGGTACCCCCTCTTGCACAGTGTGTCACGGTTATCCCCATGGCACCTGCCTCAGACTCCTTCCCTGTTGTCTCAGCAGAAGAACCAGATTCTGCACCCTCAGCTTCAAACACTGAACCTTGCAGCCTGGCTAATTACATAATCTCTCCTTTACCTTCCCTCAGTAAATCTGTGATGGATATCATTTTAGAGGCAAGGAGGCCTAGCACTAGAAAATCCTATGCTGAAAAATGGAAAAAAGATTCTGTACCTGGAACCAATCTCAAGGGATAATCACAGCAGCGCCCAATTTATCTCAGATTTTACAATACTTAACTGAGATGTTTCACAAGGGCCTGTCTTTTTCCTCCATTAAAATCCACGCCTCTGCCATTTCAGCTCATTATAACACAGAACCCCCCCTCTTCTCTCATCCACTGCTCAAGCAGTTCCTCAGAGGGGCCAAAAATTTGACACCATCCAGGAGAGCTCCAACCCCAGCCCTGGGACCTTAACTTTGTTTTGGTGAAACTCACTCTACCTCCTTTTGTGCCAGCTGCTACTCCAGATTTAAAATTTCTTTCTTGGAAAACGGCTTTCCTTTTAGCAATCACTTCAGCTTGAAGGGTATCTGAATTACAGGCCCTTATGGCAGTGGAGCCTTTCATCATCTTTCATGCGGACAGGGTGTCCCTCAGAACCAATCCATCCTTCCTGCCCAAGGTGGTATCCAGTGTGGCTCTTAATCAGTCCATTCATTTGCCAACCTTCTTTCCCAATCCACAGAACAAAGGGGAATGGATACTGCATTCCTTAGATGTACACAGGCAACTCGGATTCTACTTGGACAGGACTAAGCCTCAAAGGAAATCTGAACAACTGCTGGTAGCATTTACTGTAGGGGCAGAGGGGAAGGCTGTTTCAAATCAAACCATTTCTAAATGGATAGGCCATTGCATTCATTTCTGCTATAAGCACCATGGAAAACCTAGGGGATCAGACCTTACTCCACCAGGGTTGCCTCTACCTCTACAGCCTTTCTCAGAGGCGTCCCTACCAGGGACATCCTAGAAGCTGCTACCTGGAGTTCTGTACATATTTTCACCAAGCATTTTCATTTTCCAATTTTCTCTAAATCCAGAGCTGGCTTTGCCACTGCAGTCTTGCAGGGCCTTATAGCTGGTCCTAATGCTATCTAAATTCCTCCTCCCAACCATAGCTTTGGGAATCTACCCAAATGTAATGATTGCAACAGTAAAACATGAAGAACATAGTACAGTTGTGTACACTTACCATAAATGTAGATGTTCGAGTGTATTCACTGTTGCAGTCCTGGTTACCCTCCCTTCAGCCCCCTAACCTCTTTTGGCTATACCTCTGCTTTATTTTACTATGCTTAAAAGCCTTTTTGGTGTATTTTCTTTTTTGTTGGAAGTATATCATTGTACTTTTATATTTAATTGCTCCCCATTAGGGGGGCATCTGACATCTGGGGCAAGAAAAACTGATGTAATGGCATCAGCCGCATGCTTTATACCCCTGATGACTTGACATGATGGAAGAAGGGACAGCAACCGACGCAGGACCCAAGACTTTGTTAATCAGGCCGACTGTGGGCTACCTGCAAGCAGATAACCCAAATTTAATGACTGCAACAGTGAATACATTTGAACATCTACATTTATGGTAAGTGTACACAACTGTTCTTTCTCTTGTTGACCAAAAAAGAATGACATTGATCCTTTTACTACCCCCATTTCTAAGATTCTGGATGTCTTTGCTGAAACATTTGAATGAGGAGCCAGTGGCAGCTACTATCCGAGTTCAGCTAGCTGGCATTTCAAATTTTCATGTAGGAGAAATGGGATCTAACATCATGTCCCACAGGCTATGTAAAGCATTCCTAAGAGGTACTACCCTCTTAAGACCTCCAATAAGAGAACCCCCCCCCCCCAGGATTTAAATCTAGTTTTAGAAATGCTCATTCTCCCCTCCCCCCTTTGAGCCAGCTGCTTTTTGTCCTTTGAAATTTATGACATGGAAGACCTTTTTCTTAACCGCCATTACTTCAGCTAGGAGGGTGTCAGAGTTACAGGCATTATCTATTTGTCCCCCGTACTTGATTTTCCACAAAGATAGAGTTTCTCTCAAACCAGTCCCTCCTACTTACCTAAGGTGTGGTCAGAGCACAGTTTAAATCAATCCATAGAGCTTCCTGTATTCTTCCTTAATTATGGCAACAAGCAGAGTATAAGCTCCATCAATTGGACGTTCATAGACAGCTACGTTTTTATTTACACAGGACTAAGGATTTCAGAAAATCTGACCAATTGTTTATATCCTTTGCAGACAACAAGAAAGGTTGTCCAGTCTCTATAGTGACCTTATCAAAGTGGCTTTCGGACACTGTCATACATGTCTACACTTTGTAGAACAAAGAACTTCCAGGAAAAATTGAAGGACACTCAACTAGGGCCTTGGCTACTTCTATTGCATTTCAAGCCAAACCTGCCTTTTGATTCAATCTGTGCGGCGGCTACATGGGCTAATCCTCATACCTTCATCTCTCATTACAAAGTAGATGTGGCCTCCCGGAACAGGGCATCCTTCGGTTCCACGGTCCTGAAGAGTCTTTTCCAGTGAGCCACCCAAGATATAGGTGCTGGGGACACTGTCCCAACCAGCAAGAATGGAGACGAGATGGGGACAACATAACATAAAGAAGTTTTGACCTCACCATAGCATTCCATGTTTGTTGTCCTTCATCACTTCATCTTGCTTTCCTTCTTGCATCCTACATGTAGATGTTCGGTTAGGGGGCATCTGACATCTGGGGCATTCCCCCCCCCCCGAGGGTCGAGAGGAGATTTTCTTCCCTTTTGTTTGGCTACACTGGCCCGAGTTCCCTTTTGCTTACCAGTTGGTTAGACCTAGTCTTTCCTTCCTTTCTCTTTGCTGATGTTTGCACACTCATATGCAGGTCCCTTTTTCATAAGTAAGTTCAGTAAAATTTGGACGTATATAGTTTGGTTGGTTATCATAAACGAGATCTGGGTAACTATCACTAGGCATGTTGGGATAGGGGCTAGCCTCCAGCCAGTAAAAATCTCTCAAGCTATAGTATACGGCCAAGTCAGAGCCGAGGATCGGCTCTGAACCCAACCAGCAAGAAGGAAGGTGAAATGAAGGACAACAAGCATGGAACGTTATGGTGAGTACATAACTTCTTTTTTTGTTTGTTTATTTATTTTTGTATTTATTTGACATTTGTTTACCAGGAAGGTCCGACTGGGTATGAACCCATTTTCAGCAGAGGCTTGGGAAGAAAAGCTCCAGATACACTTTAGCAAAAATTACATAGTTACATTGCTTACAAGACTAGTTGCACAACAAAGTAGTACAATTCATCAAAATAATAATAGGACAGACTTTTTACAAATTTTAGTTCAAAATACTTTTACAGGAAATACAGTCATGTTTCTTAGGAGGGAATGTCTATGAGAGAAGTGGATCTTATAGATTATAAGAAAGGAAAAAGTACAAATTATAATAGTGTGATTATTTAGTAGGTCATGTAGAGCAGAGATAAAAGGAGAGGGGAGGGAATAATAATGAAGGAAGATGGGAGATAGGAGAGCAGTGTAATGGAGGAATTGTTACATAGAGATTGTTATTGAACAACAACACGGCGTTGTCACTTTTTCTTTCACCATCATCAACAGCTGTTCAACTGTTCCTCTCCTTCAGCTATCAACTGACTGGTATCTGGATATCTGAAGTTGTTAATATTTCTTCCCACCAATTTTTATGTTCGCATCTTATGCAAAATGTTGGATTAGTTGAGTGATATATTCATAGTATAATTTAAAAAAAGTAGGGAGAAAATATACAGCCTTGTCACACATTCCCCATCCTTGAAACAGTTAAACTGTATTTATTTCTCACTGTTGCCTGTTGTTTTTCATACAGATTCTACAGGATGAAAATATGGTGACCATTGTCCTCAACTTGCCACAGTTTACTGTGGTCCATATAGTCAAACCCTTTAGAATAGTCCGTAAAGTAGAAGTAAATGTTTTTTCTGAAACACTCTTGCTTTCTCTGTTAATGCAGTGGATGATTTTTTTTTTTTTGCTGAGTGTTTTATTAAACATTTTTTTTGAAAATGCAGTTGATTTTTATTTTTTTATTTTTTTGATTAAGGTATTTTATTAAAAAAAATTTGAAAATGCAGTGGATGATTTGTGATACCTCTGTCCCTTCTAAAACCATCTGCCAGTTTTCTTGTTCCATATATTGCGAAGTCTGGTTGCAGGATTTTGAGCATTAACTTGCTAGCACATGTAACAAGTAAGAGTTGTTTAGTAATTTGAATACTCTGTAACATTGCTCAGTTTTGGTTTTGAAATGATGAAAGGATTGCCTTGGAGTCTGATTGATGTCATTTTGGGGGTCGTAACTACGCACTAATTTTGAATCCTTTCTATTACCTATGAGGGCTGCTTCATTTGTTCAGCAATATACTTGTCCAGAGTAGAAGCTCTGATGTTAAATTGACTCATTCCAGTCCATGTCAGTTGGCTAATTCTCAGCATTTCAGTGTTTATTCTTCTCTCGTCCTTAACTGTATTAATTTTTCCTTGTTCATAGCTTTCTGCATTTTGGGTTCCAGTAATATGTAGTTATTTGCAACTTCAGACTTCCCTTTCTGCTGTGAACATCCCAACAGATCAGGGTACTTTCAGCTTTGATCCATCCACATTATAACGTCTTGCACTCCCCTACTTGTCCTCTGCTTTTCCCCAGTATTGTGCTGCACACTGTCTGACTCAAGGGTGTCATGGTCCAGTGGTATGTGAATGTATGTGTGCCCGCTTGTTTGTCTGTATTTGTTTTTACATAAAGCAGAGTGTTGTGGTAAAAGTGTGCCTGCAAAGGACATATATGAAAAATCGACCTGCTTGAATAGCATTGAAAATACTGAGAAGTAATGTCTTTCCCTCAGCAATAGAAAAATCATTGATGTATTCACAAACTGTAGCAATATTTTATAGCCAGTGAGGAAACACTTTAATAGTTAATAGGGTACTGAGGCTTTTATAGTTTTATTTATTGAGCATATATTGACATGTATTTCACCCATGTGAAAAGAGCACCAGACAATTTAATAACTGAAAAAACAATCTAGTATTTCACAGTTATGTTGCTCTTCTGATAGTTTGGTTCACAGGATTAAAGTTATAACCTGCTGATTACTTTTATCTTGTTATCCTGGATTTGTGTGTCAGCCTCCATTTACTTGCAATAGAAGTCTGCCCAACTCTGAAACACTGCTCTGGGGTCATCCTTAAAAGAGGTTACTTTCCTAGTTTTTTTCCCTGGGTAAGAATGAACAGTTGAAAAAAAAAAAAAAGAACTTGCAAAATTGCCAACTTTTTGTCAGTTTATCATCTACATTCATTATCAGAACTTTTTTCTGGAGTGGGTCCTAAAATTTACTTTTTAAGGTTGTTGGAAAACATACTTGATATTACAACTACAGGTTTGCCTTTGTATATATTCTGAAGGCCGCTGTACTGTGTTGTGACCTTAAGTATGTATGTATTTTGTCTCATTGTTTGGGTTTTGAAGTGAGTTATGCTTGAATTTCTCAGATTTCTCATTTCTCTCATGCTTCCTTAACTAGATAACAGTTTGCAAACTCCTTTCTTATTGATTGTTTTACTACCGTTTTCATTGGATTTAAGGGGGACAAACATGTTGGTCTTTGATGTAAACTGTTTTATAACATAAAAGGAGGAAAAGCTTGGTCATTGAGACTTGCAATGAAGTAAGTTAATTTACAGAGCAAGTCTGTCAAAAGTAAAACGCTGTTACTTAGAGCAACAAATCCTAATCCTACCCTAGTGTCCAAAAGCACAGACACACACACCAAAGTTACATTTTTTTTTACGCATCAAGCAACTTAATACTATGTCATTTACACTTTCAACAATGGACTGCTGAAGCAAACACCACCAACACATTAACTACAGATTTAGATCACTTGTCATGGTTATATAAATCTTTTTTTTTAAATGTTGAACTATAGTGACTCAGTATGAGTGGTATGAACAGTGTTTTTGGGCATTGCCAAAAGGTTTGTTATTCATGCTTCATCTATAAAAAACGGGGATGCTTGTTACTTTGGTCACATTATATATTCATAACTGTTATGCACTATTTTATTTGCTTGTCTTCAGTTTGGGCCATGTATGTAAATTATACAGAAAAGGAGTATGCTGCAGATTGTAATATCCCCATCATCTGTAAACAGTATGTATAGTGAGTATTATTCTTTTAAATTCTCTTCTTCCAGTGTGGTTGCAAGGCAGTAAGCAGTAGAGAAGCCTGCAGTCTGTATGCCAAGTCCTTGAAAATTTGTAAACAGTGTATAAATTCAATCCCTTCCTAAGCAGGGAAGGATTTAACTGTTCAGTGAAACTGCATGCCTCAGTACATTCAACACTAGGAGAAGTGTTTATGGTTTTGTTTCGTTGTAGCAGGTATCACAACTCATTAGAATGTTTATCCCTGCTTATGTTCTGTTGGGGCGCTCTTCTGAGGCACACATCCTGCATATTAATAACTTTTAAATGTCCTTTTTGATAAGATGCAGATATATGCAAAACATTACATTGGTTTTCTTTTAAAGGCTTGTAATAATTTATTGTAGGAGGTTTGTCAGCTTAATTGTTCTTTGCTACCTCTGTTTCTGTTTGTGACTGATATGTGCAGTAGACTTAGTGTGAGCAATCAGTTTAATAATTATAGCGAGCTGTTTAGTAGCCCTGCAGATTGTTTTTCAGAGTTACAGAGCTCACCGATTTGAGCTCAGTTGTGAACCTGTCATGAAATCAATCATCATGAACAAATCTTTATGGCAGATAAACAGCATACTTTAATTACTAATCCGATCAATCAGTTTTCCATTGTGGTAGAAGCAGTATTTTAATCGGTTTGTACATGCATGTGTGTGTACACTAGTAAAATTTGTGTTATGTCTAGATTCATGAGATTTCATTAAAACCTCTTCTGTCATTAGAATGTTGCCATTCAAAATTCATTAGTAGTTAAGCCATCCTTTAAATATAATGCCACCCTTCAGTATGGGCAGTATTGGCCAATATCATAGCAAGAAGCCATAAAGTTCTCTATCTACGTTTGGCTTCAAAACACCCATAGGTGATCTGGTACTGCCCACTAATGCTCTCCCTATTTAGTATCATGGTATTCTTATCTTTTTAGAACATGTGAGAAATTTCTTGATCAACATACAGTGGTTATAGGGCACAGTTTTTTGATGCATCTGTAATACAGTTAATGAAAGATTATTACTGCTGAACAGGCGAGATGCTTTTTTTTTTTTTATTTTATTTTTCCTGTTGTCATCTGTCTAATATCCGTTTCATTTTTGTAGGTTTGGAGAATAAACACAAAACACAACATCATTTATGTAAATGGGTCTGTCCCAGGACACAGAAACTGCTTACTGAAGGTATGTCATTTCAATGTTCCGCACACACTCAGGTCCCCTCCCTACTACAATTTGGAATACAGAATTGTGTCTACTGTAATTAAACAGAAAATATGTTTCTTCAGGGAAGTACGTTTGTTATGTATAATAGTAACAGAAGATTTCCCAGTGTTAGTAGTCCGGTCTTGTCAAAACACATGAATGTTAGGAAGGGACATGGCTGTCACTCCTAGTCCACTGCAGGACGTGTCAGCCTTTGATCCAGTTGTAGTTCATTGCTTGTTTCCTGTCAGCCAAGTATAGGTTACTGAGCTATGGCACCGAAAAGCATTCTTCCTTGGGCACAAAAAAGCATGCTGGTTTCATTAAGGAAGATGTGTGTAAACTGGAATTTGATGTTCATAATACATTTTTTTTCAGTGCTAGCTAGCTAATTGTGGTTTGATCTGGCCATATACATTTTTTCTACAAGTATGCTTTATTTAGAGAATGAACACCAGATCAGAGTCTGATTTGTACAACCATTTTTCACATTTTTGCTGAATTATGTAAACTTGGGTAATGCTTAACACCTAGACATTGGCTGTTTCTTGTTTTTTTTTTTTCCTGGGCAGCCATAAACTGATACAGACAAGGCTTCATTTATTTGGCTGATGTGTGTTCTATTATAGTTGTTTCTGAACAGTTTCATCAGGTTTTTGAGTTGTATGTGTTGACTTTGCTGCACTGTCATTTTTTTTTCAAAATATTTTGATTCTGGAAGATGCAAAACTTATTCATAGATTTCAGGTCTACTGTCTTGCTTGTGTCACCCAAATGGTGGAAGTGGTGTGTCCCTATAGCTTGCATTCAGAATGATGTTATCTGTTTATGGGGTGGGGGTGCCATGTAGCTCTTAGTCTAAAAACCTGTATAGTACAGATGCCATAGTACCCAGTCTGGGGTTAAGGCAGACTAACGCAGGTTAGGAGACAAAGTTGCCAGCACCTGACAGCAGATTAATGGATGAGAGGACACAGAAGTGGGCACTCAGCACTTTCATTGTTGCCATACAGGGGATACACAGTACAGGTGGGTGAGGGGGCTCAAGCTTGATTGGGAGGATACTTGATTGGCAAACAGCGGAACAAAAAGCACCTGGAAAAAAATATGCTGTAGTACACTGACAGCATATTTGTGGTCAGTTAGGCCACAGATAGTTACACAATTCCAGTTCCACATTTGCAAGCATAGCTTTGTGTTTTAAAACAGACTGTTGTTCAACACTGCATTTGTGATACTGGGTAGCATCTTTTGTTTTCAGATTTTCTTCAGGTAATGACATAGTTGCAGTCTGAATTCCAGTGATCCCCCAGTTCATACACAAATCATTTCTGTCATGTAGTGGACATAAGATAAAAAGAGCTTTCCTCTGCCATTGTATTTGAGAAATGTATTGCATGCTGTCCCACCACAGATTTATAAGTAATTGGGCTATCCTATCAGTCACTGCTGGAGTTTGAGTTATGTTGAAAATTTGAATGTTGGCACTGTCGTACAACTGTGCAATTGATGCATAATTTAGGGAAGGTGAGGTGCAGACCCTCCCTCCCTTTCAACTGCTTATCATTCAATAAATGGTGAGTCAAAAACTGCTATAGTGGATTATATATAACTAAGTAATTGCAGTTGTGGTAAACAAGATGTTTCAGAAGATCACCACGTAGAATTTTTATGTTGTATGGGGCTTAATTATATTATTGAAATGTATATGTGCCAATTTTAACAAGGCTAATAGGCTTTGACATAAGGCATATTACTCTTATTTTGCAGAAGAATGTGTAAAGTCATTAAAGAATCATTCCAGCAGTTACATAAATCAGTTTGCAGTGGAATAAGAGAGAAAAGGGGAAAAATAGAAAGGAAAAGGCAGGCAGTGGAAAAGGAGGCAACCAGCAATTCTTCTATTAAAAAAGACATCATGGATGCGAATTATATCTACATCATTAGCACTTCACACAGGAATCTTAAGCGAGTCACCAGAGTATCTTCAGAACAGCCACCAATCCTGGTACTTCATTTTGTGAAAGTAAGAATAGCACCTTTGTCAGTACCATCTTTGGAAGGTACTAGAGTAATTCTTGATATTAAAGAGACCCAAGACCAGGAATATGAATATGTCTGAGTACATAAAACAAACTACCCACAAGACTTGAATGATGTCCTTCAAGAATGCAACTGCAGTCATAACATATGGGTTGTCATGCCTCAGGCAGCCCTCCAAAGCCTGGGCAACAGCTGGAGTATAAAGGCATCCCATCTTCTCCAGTCTTTCTTGAGCAGAAGCAGTTCGCAAGTGCGGTCGGTCAGCTCCTGAGTTTTCAGGGAACATTTATTCTTGCCTCAGCCGATGTCAGAACAAATTGAAAAAGTTAATAATTGTTTGTCTTGTGATCAACCGACAACCCAATCAGGCTGACGCACACAGCGTTAGTAGCGACCCGGTCTCGTTGTTGATTTTCCGACACCATTTCTGTGGACAAGGTTACGCTTCTGCACGGGGCTGCTAGGCCCCTGTTTCATCCTAAGCCTGCTACCCAGGCCTCTTCATCTGATAGATGACCTCTCTTGGATGTTGGCTATTCCACCTGTTATGGATGTTTGGGATGATGTTTGATGATTTACAGAAAAAGTTTAGCCTCTCTGAGCCTTGATAAAAGGCATTGCAGGATCTACAGACAGTCAAGGATTTTCTTTCAGGCAGCCACCCATATTTCAGCGAAAACTGGCCTCTCTAAGAATTGGTCCCCCCCTTCAGACAAGTTTCAAAGGGGAGGGAAAAGATTATCCTTATTCTCCTCAAACTGGCATATCTTAAATCCAAGGACAACTGGGATTTGATAGACAGAGGTTACAGATTCCACTTCCACACATTACCAATAAGACAAGGGCATGCCCTGCCAATCACATCATCAAAGGGCAGGCCACTCACCAAGTTTATTCAAGGCTGCTCCTTGTTCCAAAAAAAAAAAACAAATGGAGACCCATACTGACTCAACACTCACACTTTTTTCTTGGTGCCAAAGTTCAAAATGCTGACGTTGCAGCAACTCCTTCATGCTGGGCAAATTTGGACTATGTCATGCATACTGCAGGCCTTGGGATACACAGTCAACTTCACTTTCAAGTCAAAAAAACTATGCCATCCCCAATTATTATTTTCCTAGGAGCCAAACTGGACACAAAAAACCAAATGGCCAGAGTCACAGAGGAAAAAGCAAGGACATAATCCCACTTATTCCATGTCTGCAAAAGGAATTCCTATGGTGGGCCAGAGCAGTCAGTAAAAAACAAGGCATGTCTTTCAACAGATCCAAATGATTACAACAGAAAATCACTACAACAAGGGCATTTGCTAATAAGGACGTATAACACCACTGTCATGTGGTACAAAAAAAAAGGGAGGAAACACACACTCCCTCTCCCTCTGTCAGGCTAATAATGCTTAATGGGAAAGCTGAAAGGCCTGATGAATTTACAAATCCCAGTTTGTACCAGGCAAGGACAGGAGCTGGTGGACCAGCTGAGCAGAAATTTCAGGATATCACCTGAAAAAGTTCTGCACAAGGACTCATCCCCTAGCCCTGGAAAACGGATGCCTCCTCCAGCTGAATTCTTCTCTGAAATTTTATGCATTCCTCCTCTGCCTGCCTCTGGAGACCAAGATAATGAAGAAGAAGATCAAAGAAACACCAGGCATTCTAAGAGGAATAAAGAATATCAAAAACCTCCAGAGAGACAGCCAGTACCTGCATGGACCTCAATTATGGAAAAAAAAACTCTTTTCCCCCTTAGTTTGAGCAACTCTAAGAACAAATTCGAGATTCATGCCAAAATGGCAGTGCTCCCTCTCTATTTCACATCACACAGAGTTTCCCTCTAAAAATCCTACATTCAAAACAAAAGGAAAAGACTACTATACTACTTTTGGACATCTACCTGCCTACATTCTGTACTTGGACTCAAACAAGGCCACAAAACTGTCCTGACTGCATGTTTAACATGACAACTGAACTTGGAATACAACAAAAACAAAATCCAATGGAAGTCTTTCCAACTGTTTCTGCTATTCATTCCATGGTTTCTCCTACTCCTGAATGTGCAAAAAGCACCCCTGTTTCTACATTACTGTTGGATTATAAATTGTTTGCAGGGAAGTACTTTGACACCATACAGGGTACTACTAGGCAATGGCAGGGACATGCACTGGTACTCCAAGTGGACCAGCAGAAGTCTGTATTTGGTATATAAACTGACAGACTCACCTGTACCGTTTGTGTGTTTTGAGGAGTTGTATATGGATAAGAGTGTCTCCTTGTCCTGTTTTTGACTAAAAATCCCATTCCTTTAGTTCTTTCCCAGAAGACTGTATATTTCTAGAGAAAGTTTAAGTTACATGGGAGAATGTCTATCTGGCTTTGCTGATGATCCCTTTCCTTTCAGAATGTATTTTTAAAAACAGTGATGTTACCATAATCTAAATGGATCACGCTTTCTTTACTTGAAACCTTTCAAGATGTAGAAAATGCTAACATTCCCCATCCAAATATCCAGCATTCAAGCCTGCAGGAAGGATTTTAGATTGTACAAAGGCTATAGAGGGGAGAGACAGGACATTTGTAATAACTAAAAAGTTAATCCTGCAACACACACGCACGTGCACACATAGGTTCATAAGTGTTTACTAGGCTAACAACCCAAGGGCCTTTTTAAGCCTAGCCATGCATCCCAAATCTCTGACAAGTTCTGATATCCTTGATAAGTGTAAGAAAGCATGGGCCTGGGAGATGAACCATTTACAGGTTACCTGTTTGCATTAGAGACATAGGTGCCAAACCAGGGATGAATTTCTGGTTTCCCATCCAGTTGTCCAAGTTACACTTGAATTGCATTAGGGAGAAACTCTGCTTCACATGTATGGGGAACCTGTTTCATAGACAGGGTATTCTCTGGGATGCATACATATCTCTCCAGCATGTCCTATTTATATCACAGCCAAGGTTTAAGTCTTTAGAACAGGTAATTCTGGTGCTGTTTGTTTTGTGGATATGCAGGAGGTCCATTAAAGTGGGGTTTGACAATGCCCTGTATGCCAGGCATAGATCTCTCCATCAAAAGCCTGTAGGAGACAGAATACAGGGATAGGGCCTTGAGGCGGTCTGAATAGGACATATTACTTATGCTTTGTATTCTTTTAGTGAGGAACCCCTATGGATGTTCCAGTTGTTGGATATGCCTGGTTAGGTACATACCAAAGGGTGCATTGTACTCAATGATAGTTCTGAAGAATGCCGAATACAGTGGAACAATGACTTCCTTGGACTTAGATGCCATACCTTTGTTTATAAGTTGTGCAACATAGAATGATTTCCTCACCTCTGTAGACACATGATGATGAAAGGCTAGATTAGTGTGTGTGTGTCCCTAAGTCTCTGACTGCTAAGTCAACTCTAAGGGGTGTGTTGTCAATATAAGTTACCAGGGATGGATGACTTCCCAAAGGATACTAATTATGCATTTCTTGGCATTTAGTTTTAGTCCATGGGTCTGACAACCAGTTATCTGTCTGTGTCAGCCCCTTCTGGAGAACATTTGTGTCAGTGTGAGTTTCAATGACAGCTCCTAATTTGCAATCATCTGCAAATTTAGTCAGCCAGAGACCACTTTCATTGACCTTGACTTCTGAGAAGTAAATGCCAAAAAGGAGCGGTCCAAGGACTGATCCTTGAGGGACTGCACATGTGACTGGCCTCTCTGTAGAGGTGGACTCCCCAATTCTAACTTCCTGGGTCCTGTCTGTGAGCCATTTGTTTATTCACCGTGTGATATACAGGTTTGTACCTAACCTCTTGAATTTGTCAGCAATGCTTGAGTGGGTTATTGTGTCAAATGCCTTGGCCAGGTCAAGGTAGGCAGTGTGAACAATTTTGCCCTCATCCATTGCTTTGGTGACCTTCTCAAAGAAGTCCACCAGGTTGAGTCGGCATGATCTGCCCTTGACTAAACCAAACTGGGTTGGGTCCAATTTTAGGAGGCTTACTATATCTCTGTTGATCATCTCCATGTTAATTCTTTTCATGGCTTTACATATAAGACTAGTGAGACGTATGAGTCTGTAGTTCACAGGGTCTGTAGATGGACCACCTTTGTGCAGAGGGATGACTGGTTGCCTTTCTCCATTCATGAGGTACGAAGCCTGTTTGGAGGTTAGTTAAATAGTAATTCCAGAGGCCCTGATGGGTCATGTTTCATGCTATTTAGAAGACATCCTGGGATATTGCCTGGAACCATTGATGCCGTGTTCTTTTTGGATAGAGATAGCATACCCATGACCTCTAGTAATAGTAGAGGGAGCTATATTTGATGATATTTCCTGAGGGAAGGTTGATGGGGAGAAAGAAGTAAAGTTGGAGCTGAATTTATCAGCCAGGAAGTTTGCTATATCTTCTGGCTTAGTATAGGGGCTCCTTTTCAATGAGCTCTGCACACAATTGTGTATTGCCCTTGAGGTTGTAAACATAGCTAAATAATGCTTTGTGGTTGTCCTTGGCCTGGGAGGCCAAATTTACCTCAAATTTGGCTTTGATAGACTTTATTGTTGTCTGAGTTGTTTGTTTAGTTTGATGAGAGTGCTTTCATCCTTCTGGGTACTGCACCTCCTAATTTATGCCATGATTTTTTTCCTCCTGTTATACATCCGACTGATTTTGTGATTCCACCAGGGTGGCTTGTTTTTTGAGTTAGTTCTGTACTTCTTCCCGGGTGGTACAGCTACCTGTATGCAGCTATTAACATGCTTGTCCAGGGTTTCTGTGAATAGTTCTGCATAGGCAGAAAGTGTTCTCAGGGTTTATAGGGGCTTGAAATTTTGCAAGGTTCTCACTTAGTAGCAGGAGGTTCATAGATGTGTACTAGGCTAATGGCCCTAGAGCCTTTACAAGCCTAGCCCATAGAAGTGCTCTGGCATCGTGCCACCCAATGTTAGTTCCCAGTGCCTCTATCAAGTAGAACCACTGCAGTGATCCTTGGGGTGATCTTTCTATTTCCCATCCACTCATCAAGATTTCTCTTGAGAGCCAGTGAGGTGCTCTGCTTGACATGTATGGGAAGTCTATTCCAGAGCATGGACAGCCTCTTTGTCATGAACCTGTCCCTCCAGCATGTTCTGTTGATTGTGGTAATGAGGCTGAGGTTTCTGGAGCGTGTGGTGCGGAGGGATTTGGATTATTTTATTGCAGCATTTCTAACAGAGCTGGGTCAGACATGGCTTTGTAAGTCAAGCAGAGATCGCCTCTTAGTAAACAATATAAGACAGAGAATAGCTGGAGTTTTTTTGAGTCTGTCCATGTAGGTTAGCCTTAGAATAGTTCCTGAATATTACCTGTTGAGCTGGGGTCCAGGTTTTATTTTTACTTCAAAGGAGACCATTTTGTGGTCTGACCTTACCAGGGAAGGCATTACAGTAGAGGGTGTGCAGCAGACTTACATATTAGTGAGGACCAGATAGTGCATGGTTGCACCCCTAGTTGGTGTATTGACTATCTGTTCGAGGGAGTTTGTGTTTACAAAATCCAGGAATCTCTGTGCATGAACATTTGATGTCATATAGGATTCCCAGTTAATAGTGGGGTAATTAAAGTCACCCATGAATATGGTATTAGGTTAGGATGGTTAGTGTTTCTAATAAGTTTAAATACATGGTATGGGTTTCCTGGGTCATAGAGGGGGATCTGTAGCTTGCAAGGAAGTGGTATTAGATATTTACCTATGTTGATTTGAACATGAAGCAGCTCAAGTGCATTGTCCTGTTTGACCAGCCTTGAAGTATATTTACTTTTTATGTAAAAAGAGACACCTCTACCTTTAGTCCCTGTCTGTGAAGTAGTTGGTCTAAATGTGTGGAAAGCATTTTAACCTTGCACTGTTGGTGTGCTCTCCGTGGCTTTAAACCACGTCTCAGAGATTGCACAGACATCAGCATTCTCTAGGGTAAAGAGAGCTTCCAGTGGGTGGAGTTTTTTGTTTAGGCTCCTAGCATTGAGCAGTAATACCTTGAGATTTTCTTGGTTTTGATTTACTAGGTCGGAAGTAATTTCAGTTTGGCATTGCCTAAAAAAGGAACTATTGGGGAAGGCAATGTTTTAGCTAATGTTCGAAAGCCTAGAGGGGAGAGGTGCAGACCATCCATAGCAAAGCTGCATGCTCTGTTTACCGTCTCCTTCCATGCTGACAAATATTGCACCACCTTAGAATGACACCAGAAACTAAGCCAATTATTAAAGTCAATCATCTTCTGCTCGTATTGTGGCATCATCCTTGGAAAAGGTAAAATTCTGCTCATTGCTAGGCTCATACCAGCCAGACACCCATATTCCGAGAGCTTTATGATGTCTCTCTTCATATAGTCTAGGGAGGTGCATCTCAGGTCATTTACTCCCACATGGACTATGACTGAGTCATATTGGTAATTGTGGTCCAATGACCTGAGTGCATGCGTAATGTGGCGGATCCTAGCCCCTGATAAGCAACTGACCGTAACTTTCTCCTTACTCAGCCTGGTGAGAGAGACATCAGTGTGTCTCACGATGTAGTCTCCAGTGACCAGAATGTTGGATTATGTGTTAACTTGCCTTATGGGCTTAGAGGTAGAGGCTCCATGAGATGTAGCTCTATATGTTGATCTGGGTGTTGTTTTGAAAGTGTGTGTTTGGGGCTGCTGAGGGTATTTCTTATGTGTACTTTGTCTAGGAGGTCTTTGTGGTTTAGGAAGGTTACATGTAAGTGCCTCAGTGGGTCTATTTGTCTGCTTTGAATTGTGCGTGATGGGTGCAGCATGTGTACTACTGACAACCTTATTGACATTAGGAGTACTTTTATGTGAGAGCTTTGCCTCCCATGACGTGTAAGTACATCTCTCACATACCATATCAGTTTATTTGAGAATTAACTGGTTGTCAGTAATCATGAGGCAATATCTACATTGCCTCAGGATGCCCATATCCACCAAGCCAGTAACGGAGACCGTATGTGGACAGTGCGTGTCACTGCAGATTAGGTGTCCTGTGTACATCTAGATATTGGAGAAATTTCAATTGTGCTTTTA
Source organism: Protopterus annectens (assembly GCF_019279795.1). Taxonomy (NCBI): domain Eukaryota; kingdom Metazoa; phylum Chordata; order Ceratodontiformes; family Protopteridae; genus Protopterus; species Protopterus annectens. The sequence continues at coordinate 221,636,841 of NC_056732.1, read as the reverse complement.
CAGGATAAATTTCACTCAAGGTGTCTGTACAGAGCACTGCCAAGCAGTTGAGGGGAAACTAATACGTACACCCAGAAAATTTAAGGATGAAGTATTTAGGCAGATATTCTGAAGTTAGAAACAAATCAAACAGTACTTACTGAAAACAGAATTAGCTTGTCAAGAATGATGAAAAGAGGGGAGTTGCATGAATGGCTACTGCCTGGATACTAGTAATGCTGGTCTCACCACAGCTTCACTCTGTTGAGATACAATACTCCTTTGCTTCTTCCCTCATCAGAAGCAAAATGTTAGTACCAATCCCAAGAAGAGAATCAGGCCACAGCCTGTTTGGTGATCCACAGTCTTCGCCCAGATGATGGAAGGGTCTGTAGGCTTGTAACCTTTTTCTGGTAGATGCCTCAAATAGCAACCAGAACAGTCAGGTATGTTAAGCACAGATACTCACTCTCCAACCAGAAACAGGAATCAATGCACTCTGCTCCTGCTCTCACCAGGATCAGGATATAAGCACAGATTCCAAGCTGTCACCTATAAAGCACTTATTAAGCTTTCTGGTGATCAGCAGTCTCCAGGAAATAGCATCAATGCACTCCTTCTCTCAACAGGAGAAAACAGAGGCACTAATCCCAAGATGATTACTGAGAGGCAGAATGTGGGCTTTACAATAACTGGTGGTCTTGCAATAGATGCTTAAAGGTAAGATGAAAAAAAAATGTATCCTAAACACTGTAGTGTGCACTAAGCAGTTAGATATGAAAGTGGGTAACTTAAGTTTTAGCTGTACAAAAAGTTAGGTTTTAGTGGAGAGCCACTATTTTTAAAAGAGCAGGATAGATTGAAAGGGGGTGGGCACTTTTGTATTCTGGTACTATGGAATACAGTAGGATGGCCAATAAATTTAAATAGTTGAAGGGGAGTGATTTCACAGAATGATAATTTTGTGCTTACTCACACCAGCCAGTAAAAGTAGAGAGGAAATGAGATATATGGTCAAATTAACATAAGGGGCAGGCAACTAGAAAGACAGTGGTGTTTAAGAACATAACACTACCAGGGTGGGAAGACATTTCTAAAAAATTCTGTCTGACTCACAAGAGACAGAATTATGGTCTCTTTTCAAGTTTTAATATGCAGATAAAAGCAGAATATAAGTAAAACACAGTGTAACGAAAACAAATCACAGTATACAAAATAGAAAAAGATAATAAAGTAATACAAAATACAAGAAATAAAAAGCAAACTAACCTTTCTCCTCACAGCAAGCTGTGACAGAGTCTGGGTGAGCCTTTCCAGTAAACCTCTGAAATGTTTAATTTTACCTCTTAAATAGAAGATTTAGTTCCTAGCTCCACCCCCTCAGTTCACAGATGGTTAACCTTAACTGACCTGTTCTAACTTATGTGTAACTCCTTAATTCAACTGTTTCAAAAAAGAAAGTCATTCTCATTCGCTACTTTGCCTTTTGAAAGAGAGTCCAGACTGCTGGAAAAGTGTAGAGAGAGAGTGTATACTTGCAGTGATCTTTGTCAGGCCTCTGAACAATAAGATGCACATGGTTATGGTTACCACCCATTCCTGTTTGCTTAGGATGGTCCTTATTTGGGCAGTTGCGTCCTGTGAAAAATGAAACATGGTAAATGTCAACAAAACAAAAGACAGCTCAGCAAATCAATGCAGGATCAAATCAAAGAACAAAAAGAAAAAATATAGGATTGTCCAAACATGGTAGCACTTTGTTAAAAGACAAGTTAAATACACTTTCACTAATGCTTCTTCAGGTCAATACATCCACTTACTTATAGCCTCTGTTACAAAAATCAAATATCATCTAACTGACCATTTAAAACATTATTATTAGTATTTAGCCTAGTACGATGCATCATTTGTCCATTTGAAATACTGGACAACGTAAAAGGAGACTGCATGGTACTTCTGTGTAACTGCCTCCTATAAACACGTGTTTGTGCTCCCATCCAAGGTTTCCCAGACCATAGATATATCATCCACAAAATGCTTATGTAACAGTACTTTGCTCCTAGACGTTACTTTCAGAAAAAGGCAAACTGATCCTCCCACAAAGCTAGAACAGTTTTAGCATATGTATTTGCAACATGGGGTACTCATAGCTACCCCTTGTTTTTGCAGATAATACTCGTTTTTGTAAAAAAACTATTTTTAAGCATCAGTTCTAATAAACTATATAAGAGTATTAATCTCTGAACTCTTTTTGTTAGTGGTCTTACAAACAAAACTTCTCGGGTAATCTCTAATCCTATATCACAGGAATCAACATCCAATGTAGCAAACATATTTGAGTTACTCACATTTGTAACCACCAAGCCGTGTAACTGTTTCAAAAAATCCATGTTTTGTTTTATGTGGCTAGATTGTAATAATGTCCCTCTTAACTTTTTTCCCAGATATTTTCAGAGGATTTCAACCCCATCCCAGAGACATTAGATAACATGGGTGTTTCTTTCCTACCAATTTGCTCCATACGGACTACCAAAAATTCACTGTCAGGTGTGGCATATGAAAGAAGTCTAATTCTTCAAATGTTAAAAATCCATTAATGAGTAATCAGTATTGACATTTGCTACTGTATTATCTACGTGTGATTATATTTATGTATGTTGAGATGCGTTGTCATCATTTAACTAGTATTGTCATCCACAGTGATTCCCCCACCTTTATGTGTATTCTTGACAACTATGCTGTCATTCTTGACCGAAGAGTCTAATGTATTTCTCTCACCATATGTTAGCTTATAATTGTGTTCTTTTTCCCTTTTCATATAATGCATAGTTATCTTTTTTCACAGGCCTGTTGAAATGCATTTACTGAAACATTGCTATTAGGCATAAATGCACCAGGCTTTTTAAGAACATTAATTCTAGCATCTTCAGTTTCATCACCATCATCATCATTATCATCAGCAGCCCCTTTTTCCCATTTTTTTTCTACGTGGGGTCAGGGTAGCATGTTAACTGTCGCCAACTCTCTCGATTCACTGCCACATGAAAAAAACTGCCCAAACTGGGAGCCATAATTGACTCTGGCTGACACGGACATCCTCCAAAAGGGCCTTACTGGGATGGACACCTGATGTCAAAGTCATGGCCTCAAGCTAAATGCCAAAAAATGCATAGTCATCCCATTTGGGAAAAACAAAACACCCACGAATTACCACATAGGTGGCAGCCCCCTTTATACAGAAGAGGTAATAAGAGATCTGGGGACCCAGGTAGATTGTAATCTCTCCTATGACAATCATATTGACAAAGTAGTTAGGAAATCCTTCTATGTGGCCCATCTAATTACTAAAGAGTTCGTATCTAGAAATAAAGAGGTTATAGTGCCCCTCTACTCGTCAGCCATTAGACCCATCATAGAGTACAATGCCCCATTTGGGATGTACCTCACAAGACACTTCCAACAGCTGGAAAGACCACAAAAGTACCTCACCAAGAGGATTACTGGTCTCAAACATATGTCTTATGCAGCCCGACTGAAAAAACTCCAGCTGTACTCAGTGGCATATCGCTTACTCTGAGGTGATCTCTGCCTGACTTACAAAGCCATGTCCAACTCAGAATTGATGGACATGCTCAACCTAAAGAAATCCAAGTCACTGCGAGCCATGCACTCTAGTGAGCTAAATCTCGCCACAACAATAAATAGAACATGCTGAAGGGATAGATTCCTGTCACAGAGACTCCCCATGCTTTGGAACAAAATTCCAAATTACATTAGGTAGAGCCCCTCATTAACAGTCTTCAAGAGAAACCTTGATGAGTTGATGGGTAACAGAAAATACACCCCTGGGATCACTTCATTGGTTCTGCTTGACAGAGGATCAGTTAATTAATCAATGGGGTGGCGAAAGCCGACACACTCTGGCTAGGCTTATAAATGCCCACGGGCAGATAGCCAAATACCTATAGCCTAATACCTACCTATGAACACTGCTGCCTTCTTCAACAGTCATGCCTGATTGTCACATATTCGCAGATCTTCTTTCACACAGTCCATTCACCTCTTTGCTGGATGTCCTCGCTTCCTGTCTGTCCCAAATCTTCCTCACCAGATTGTCTTCTGCTTTTTTGCATGTCCAAACCACCGTAATCTGTTGTCTTTGATCTTTTCTGCAATTGGAGCTACTTTGGCTTCTGCTCTTATATCCTCATTTCTTCGTCTGTCCCATCATTGCATCCTACAACCCTTCTCAGGCACTTCATTTCCATAACCTCTAGCTTCTTCAACTGTTCTGCCTTTACTGCCCAGGTTTCTGTACCATGCAGTAGTACTGGTTGCACCACTGTCTTGTACACCTTACTTTTCAGCTTCTTTGGCATTCTTCTGTCATAGACTACACCTGACACTCTATGCCAGTTGCCTACAGCCCCCCTGATTCTAGCTTTGACCTCTTCATTCAGACTTCCCTTCTCCTCAACCACCCCTTCCAGATACTTGAAGCTGTTTACCTGTTCCACTATCTTCCCTTCTATCTCTATTCTCAGCTTCTTCTGATTTCCCCAATTTGCTGCCATTACCACCCTCTTATCTGCCACTGTGGTGCAGCGGTAGCGTTGTTGCCTCACAGCAAGAGGTTTTCCCATTCGATTCTCGGCTGGAGTGCAGGGAGTGCCTTCTGTGCGGAGTATGCATGCCCTCCCCGCGGTTGGGTAGCATTCGAAAGACATGCGTAAATGGGTGTGCCTTTGCTGAAGGTTGGACATCGAGCTGGTACCTCGACGTTCATGAAAATCTACTGCCAATCATTACCGGACCGGAGTTCCGCTGTGGCAACCCCTAAACAGGAAAAGCCGAAAGACAAACAACAAGAACCACCCTCTTATCTGTGCTTAGTTTTATCCCATGTGCCTTCCGATTTGCATTCCATTGGTGTGGAGGTTATAATACAAGGTTTTTTGAAAAGTTTGGTTAAGACTGGAGCAAAGGATTGAAGTTGCAGCAGTCTGAAGAGTTGAATGCCTAAGAGAAGATTGACAATTTGGTGTACTGGGAGCCATTTTGCTTTCTCCAGAGTGAACTAGCACCATTCTTGAGTAGGAAAGTTTGGGAGTTAGAAATGATTTGGAGAACTGTGGTGTTTGGTAGTCTCTACCAAAATGGGTAGACCGTATCTGTAGATGTGTATGTCACCTGCATTTACTAGAAGTGGAAGTTGGCATAGGTAGACACAGAGTTTGTTTATAAAAATGGGGAATAAATGAGGTGACAAAATGGAATCTTAGGGGGGCCATATCTGTAGTTGGTCTGCATTGGAAAGGACTTTACCTAGTTTGACTGTGAAGTGTCTGTCTAAGAATTACTCTCAATAAACCCTCCATAAGAAAATCTACTGATAAATTCTGTGGTACCAAGAAGGAGGCAACAGTATTGCAAACTCAAAATTTATTAGAATAAGTTTAACGCTTTCATTTTGTACATCACATAGACCTTACTCGGAACTAAATTTATTAATGACGCTTCTTTTATACTTAATTAAAATCACATGATACACTGTTAGACCCAACCTATAATTACAGCTGATTGCAAGATAAAACCGTACACAAGGATAAAAATAGAAATAACAGTGAACTGTGTAGCATCATAGTATTTCAGCTTTAAAACAGAATTAATAGCCATTGACTCATCCAAACCTGGAAAACACATTGCATTAACTAAACTTTGCCATTTTAATTCGCATTTAAGATGTTCTTCTATAACAAAACCCTTTTGTTAGTTGCTCCATAACTACAAAAGCAAAATTATGGTCCTTATTTTCTTGTATATGTCTGAAAAGGGCATTTGTGGTCTTCGGCATGTGTTCATAAATTCTATTCTTAAGCATGTGGTCTTCAATTGTTGTATATCTTGTGTGTGTTCATAAACTCTATTCTTAAGCATCCTCTGGGTTTTTCCCTATATAAAAAGCAAGTCAGTTAGAACACAAAGCTCTATACACCACATTTATGACTCACAACAATAATACCCTGTGCTAAAACATTATTATTTTTTTAATCACAGTACTACTGATTACCTGAGTATTTTTGCATTGTGTGCAATGGCCACACTTAAACATTCCTAGGGGGTCTGTTACTGACTGGTTGATTTTTCCTAGAACTCTCCAGTAATGAATGACCTAGCTTTCTTATAAACCAGCATGGGCTTATTACCTACTTTCTTAAGAATTGTATTATTTACTTGAAAGATCTCCCAGTTCTGGGCTGTGCATTTTCTTAGGGTTAATCCGCAAAGAGCTGTTTGGTTATGCAAATCGCATCTTTCAGAATTACTACAAAAATGCAGAGGTGTTTTGTTAAACATACTTCCCTACTGCAAAAGCCTAACATGCTTAAAGTATAAGTGATGGGTAGGGGGCAGCTGATACGCTGGTAAATGGGCATTACAAGTTTGTGTCTCAGTAAGATTCATAGAGATGAGTCTAAAATTACCTCATTTACATACTAAAAGTGTAAATGACCCTGAACTTACACCAGTAAGCAGCAATTTACCATGATAATATGGAGTTGCGAAGGGAAGGGGAAAAAAGGAATGTGCACTGCCATACATTTTAAAGGGAGATACAGTTATTTAAAAAAATTGTTGTGTTTTAGTGCTTCTGCATACACGGACATACTACTGAAGGGATTGCTGGGGAAAATGTACCATTTTGGTGCTTGTGCATAGTTAGTGAAACTACTAAAGGGATCGCTAGGGAAATGTTTCATTTTGATGTCAGCAAGGTGCTTCTGCATGCATGGGCAAACTACTCAAGGGGTCATGGGGAAATGCTTCATTGTGATGTTACTGAAGTGCTTGTGCATGGAGAGGTAAACTGGTGAAGGGGTCATTGGGAGAAATGTTTAATTTTGCTGCTTGTGCATACTTGGTGAAACTACTGAAGGGATTGTGTGGGGAGATGTTTTGTTTAGGTGCATGTGCATACTTGGGCATACTACTGAAGGAATCACTGGAGGAAATATTTCATGTTGGTGCCTGTGCATACTTGGTCGAACTACTGAAGGGATCTCTGGAAGAAATGGTTTATTTTGATGCTTGTGTATACTTGGACATACTACTGAAGGGATCGTTTTGAGAAATGTTTCATTTTGGTGCTTGTGCATCCTAAGTGAAAGTACTAAAGGGATCACTTGGGGAAATGTTTCATTTTGGTGTGTGTGAAGTAGTTGTGCATACATGGTCAGATTGCAGAAGTGATTGCTGGGCAAAATTTAATTATTGTCATTTTAGTTATTGTGCTTACTTAGACAAACTACTGAAAGCGGTTGTGGGGTAAATAATTAATTTGTCAGAGAAGTGCTTGTGCATACTTGGACAAACTACTGAAGGTATGAGTTAGGATCAAGTTTGCGGATTGTGACTTGGATATCAAAGAGAAGCATCACTTTCAACAAAGGATGTGCACACCATGTTGGGTATTGCACTATGAAATGCAAGAACACCTCATTAGTATGCAGAACATTATAACATTTCTTGTTTGCATCTCATTATACTTGAGGCATTTCACATTAGCATAAATGGCCATTATGAATCTTGTCTTTCCTATGGCCATTCTTAAACATCAGGGATGTCCCTATTTATTTGTGCAAATGACTGTGAATACCAGATGAAGTCTCAGTGAAAATCCAACACCACATCACCTTCAGGCAAACTTTCAGCAAAGAGTTATCAAGAGTTGTCTCTCAAATTCAGTATATCAGACTACCCTACAAATAAAATTGTTTTAGTCATCAGTCACTATATCCAAGCACATTGATTGTCCTTTCTCTAGGCTGGACAAACACAACGTGATGAATTGTCTTTCAGGTGCCAGGATCTCTGATATATTAAGGGCTATTAAGGTCCTTTCACATAACAAGTATGATTATCATATGAGGGTGGGACACACAGGGAAAACTGAGCTGGGACACAAATCCCAGAGCAATGTACAGTGTGATGTATTAGAACTATCCATTACTTTTCAGATATAAGCAGCACTCTGGTCCTAAGTAGAATCCTTCCTTATACAACAGTAATGCCTGGATAGAATGAAAAATTATTTGTATTCAGCAATACCTGGTGTGATATCAGGGGGATCCAGTATGCCAGCATGAGATATGCTGTTTGACATCGTACTTGACTTACAAAAGGTGGATTGCAACTTTCGATCTAAGGCTTCCACATAATGGCTAAAGCCTTTACTGCTCCCATAGTGCCTTTTTAGGCAAAGTCCAGCAAATGGGCATCCCGATATAATTAACATATCTAATCCAAAAGGATGTCACATTAAGGTGGCTTTGCCTAATACATGAAGTCTCAGCAGCAAACTGCCTGACCATCAGCTCTCCTGCATTCGAAACACATCCGTGTTTGTGTAATTACCAAAACCAGGTTTAAATGTGGGTTTTGTCTGTACCATGCCTTCAGATCCAATGGCAACTGTGGTGACACTTCCATATATGGTAGGGACCATATCACCTGTAGACAGATTCCCAGAAACTGAACACCAAATCATTCTAAACAGTAGTAACTATCACTTTGTATCCTGTTAGAGGACAGCCTTTATGTTCCCTAAAAGTCATGGTGGATGCTTAAGTATACTTGATGAACTCCATATAAACAAGATCTCCATTATATCTGAGAGATGCTCTAAAAAAATTCTTTGACCAAGATCATTTACAAATTCACTAGAGGACATAATATTCCTGATGTGGTCCTTATAAATGTAGGCTCTTCACTTATTATTCCCCTGGTATTCCCTTTCATGGTTAATTTGGATCATTAACTAATAGCTTTTACCTTCAGACTGTCTAAACCCACAGAAACCAATATCTCAGAATTCAGTGATTTCAGATTTCTTAATCAAATCAGATTCTATGACGAAGTTTCAAAATTCACTTTTAGCAACATCAGCTTGCCCTACACCTTTACTTGTGGTGCTCATCCATTGCACTCACCTCATATTTAATTGAAAGGAGTTTTTATTTTGTAATATTTTCTAAGGCAACATTCAGTACCCTTTTTTATTCCCATTTTTCTTTATTAAGCAGTTTTTGGTGTAAACCACTGGTCTGTCCATGTTTTTCCTCATCTGCTTGCTATCTGGTATACAACACTATTTCCTTAGACTCTTGTTGAAGTCCCTTATTCTGTCTCTTTTCCTTCAAGTTACATTTGCAACAGTTTCTCAGAGAATGACACTGGATTCCCTGCCTTCTGCAAACTTCCCTCATCTCTACTGTTATTTCTCCAGTTAAACACCAGAAACTGCTATACATTTTCGTACTTTTGGAAGAATCTGTAGTATAGGTCACTTTTTTACTAGCACAGAATGCACACCCTCTACAACATCTTCCTCCTCTTTATTGTAACTTTTTCTACATGTCGCCCCAATTTGCTCTTTTTTATTTAATTGCTTAATTTTACCTGTCTAATGTTAACTGTTGAGATTTTTCCTTGTTTTTTTTACATTTTAATAACAGAGATGGGGAAGACAAAGGCTTGTATTGGTCCTTGTAAAGGACCGAAAAAGAAATTGGAATAGAATGTTATTATATGTAAGTGGAGGTCATTGACCTGTGCATTGTCATTCTTCCAACCTTCATGGCCTTCTGTTTATGCTGACCATTCTATTTCCTCTTACCATTCATCCTAAGGGGGAAAATAATTTTTAGGTAATCATCTTCTTTCCATCTAGAATCAGATAAGATTACTTACCCTCTTTTTGAAATCAGATACCCTTTTGTAGCCTTATTTATGTATTTGTTCCGATTTACTTATTTACATTTCTTACCCAGGATTGCTCTGCTTAGCTGATTGCCACTTTTCAGTGGAAGCCCGAGGATAAAAACTAAGAGTGCAAAAATAAAATAAATAATGGTTATGCTTCAGTGACTAGAATTAAAGTGTTAATAATAGCAAGATCCGTGTAAGTAAGGAGTGAGTTGAAAAGCAAACGATGTGGTATAATTATAAGAGCAGAAGTGAAAACTTGGTCTGGTAGGACAGGAGTTAGTAAGCTTCAGTGGTAACAAGTCAGCAGTTAGTGCTGTGAGGAAGGTTTAAGAAGGTGGTTGATAACCATAGAAGAGGTGAGTTATGAGTGAGTGTTAGTCAACTAATTAGGAAAAGAGAATGGTAACTTGTAAGATTAGTCGCTTGAGATGTAGGGAAGAAGAGAGCAGAAGTGGATTAGTAAAACTACAATATGTAAGTGTGAATGCAGTGTACTGCTCGTGTGTTGCATTTGGATCCATTACAAGTTGAATTGGAACAGACTGGGTTCGTATTTGAGATCAGCAGGAACAGCATTCCATAGCACAACTGCTAAGGAAGAGTATATAGAATCTCTTTAGTGATTGTTGTATTTAGTTGTCCATAATGGGTTCTGATATTGCGTTATTAGTTTTCTGTTTGGGTTATATCCCACATAATAAGTTGGAGGTAGGGGACAGCTTTTCTGTATATAAAGTCTGTTGCATGTCATTTTAAGTTGAGTGATGGATATAGTACGTTGGAGCTTTAACTACTGTGCAGAGCTGGATTTTATTGAGTATGTTAATAGCAAATGTAGCTATTTTATTGTTTCCATTTTTATATGAGTGCTTTGTTTATATTAGTATAGTGGATGCATATAATAATCGGTGTTTGGGCTGCTTATGACTGTGCATGAGATGTTAGATGCTGTTTGATTTTGTACAAAGTATCAAGTCTTTGTATATTTTTGGAACCATGTGATTGATATGATGGTCAAATTTTAGCCTGTTGTCAATAACTATAGATCTGAAGTAGGCAGACTTCATTCGTCTGCAACCTGTGGGTATCGGATCCGATCTCGGATCCGAGCCGGCAATTCAAAAGCTTAGGCTCCGAGCTCCTAGCTCCTCCCTCTTACCCATAACCCCTTGCCAAGCCCTGACTGACCCCAGATTTCGTTTGCCGCTTTTCAAGAAGCAACGGAATTCTAGAGCTCCTGGCGTTAGTTGAGATAAGTTTAGATTTTTGACAGAAAAAGTTTTCAAATTCTCTGTTTTGTTATTAATCTAGTTAGTGTTGTGTGTGGTTAAGGCTTTCCTCCTCTTTAGTTAATTTTTCTCGGTTTTCGTAGTTTGTTTGTGTGTGTGTGTATTTAGGCCTTAGGTTTGTAATGTCTGAAGCCCCTAAGGCTGTTTTCTCCAATGTGCAGTGTGGCCATAAGCTGTCCCCAGCAGATGGCCACACTCGTGCATTAATGCTTGGGGTTGAACACCTGTCTTCTGGTTGTACCATTTGTGCAGGGTTCAACCCCGGCTTTAAGGAACGGAGGTCGGTTGGTGCTGGCGGGTCTTTTACCCCAGATACTGCTTCGCCTCTGCCCTTCCAGTCAGCAACCTGTTGTTGTGAGTTCTCCCTCCGGCTGGGACTCAACCTCCCTTAAAGTTGCCGGAGGGGAAGGATTCTTCTAGGGAGAGACAGAAGGAGAGGCACAGGGAGAAGCACCACAAGAGGAGAGCCGGCTGCTAGTTCGGCTCCTCCATCTAAGCTGGCCTCCCCTGTGCCTTCTAGCTTTCCTCCTCCTCGGCTCCACTCCCCTCGGTTCTCTCCTGGACCCGAGGAGGAGGAGGCTAGCCCTTCCAGGAGGTCACCGAGACGGCTCTCTAGGTCCGCCGTGGCCTCCTCTAGATCGACCTTTTCAATGAGCGAAGCTGATATGGACCGGATGATGAGGAAATTCATCCAGGCCCAAATGCAAATGGAGTGCTCCTAGCCCCCATCCGGGAGGGCTTGACCTTTTTTCCCCTTAGCTCCTTCTCTGACCCATACCACGGGTTCGGAGCTATCGGCGCCGTGCAGATTTGGATCCGGGGTGGGTCGGATCCGATAGGTCGGCGCACTCGGATCCGCCCCATCCCTTGAGTGCTTCGGGTACTTCGACCTCTCGGAGCCGAGGGCCGAGCCTCGGATCCGAGGGAGCTGGTGTGTCTTCGGCCCGCCCAGGTCGGAGCACACTGGTCTCTCGGATCCGACGGTTTCGCTCCGACTCAATCCGTACGTCGGATCCGAGTGGGGGTCGGCTCTCGGGGCTTAGAGAAGCTGGCTCCCCCTCGGCTTTCAACGTTATGGAAAGGGCACTGTCGAGGACATCCGGACCCCCGGTCCCTGCCACGGCTCCATCCCGCACTCCATTGCAGTTGGGCCAGGCCCCCACCAGCCGGGTCCCAGGGACAGCCCGCCTCGATGTCCCAAGTGGTTCCCTTGGAACATCCATCCGCTGAAGAGTACTCCTCGGACAGCCCCCCTGATGAAGTACCTCGGAAGCGTAAGTGCAAGAGGAGGCACATGGACTCCCCTGAGTCCGTCACTGAAGACACAGACTTGGATGAAGGGGAAGGCTCCCCTAGGTCACCCCCTGAGGACGTCTCATTTGGAGACATCATGGAGATGTTAAGGATCAGGGGGGGGGTGGTCTGCCCCCAAGGCTTCTTCGGACGAGTCTGTGTTCTTGGAGGCATTCGAGGCGGGCCCTTCTACCTCTTGGGTGTCCCCTCCTGCTGACCCCCTGGTAGATCTTATATCCATCAGGGCGTGGAAGGATGCGGACACCATTGAGCCTATCCCTAAGCGCCCGGACCGCATTCTTTCTCCTCCATCAGACCGCACCCACTGGAGTAAGGGTCCCCCAGTAGATGCCATGATGATGGCTGCAGCCACGAAGAGGGAATTGGCCCAGGAGAGTCCCTCCGTCCATCCTCCGGGCAAGGAGTCCCGCTCGATGGATCGCATTGGGAAGCGAGTTTTTAGTTCAGCGACCTTCTCCTTGAGAGCGCTGAACTACATGGCACATGTCATTAGGATGCAGCGGGATCTGATTAAAGAATACGCTGCATCTCCCCCGGAGTCCATCTCGAGTGAGGATAAACAGGTTTACTCCACCCGAATGGCCACTCTCAGATCAGTATCCAATACATCTATGCGGCTGCTGTCTCATGCTACTGAGGGAGCCGCTAGAGCCAGCGGAGCAGGCCTTGTCATGAGGCGACAGGCCTGGCTCCGCCATTGTGATTTTGCAGAGCCCTTCAAGGCGACCTTCGAATGCCCTTTCGATGGTTCTGCCCTGTTTGGCAAGACTGTTCGCGAGACATTAGTCCAGAGCGAAAAGGACGGAAGACGCTGTCTGCCGGAGTCCGCTTCTCAGCTCCCCAGAGGTCCTTCTCTAAGAACCAAAAGGGGCAGAAGAAGATGTGGTTCCGAAGTCGCAGCAGTCCCAACCTGCTCGGATAACCAGTCCTTCCGTGGCAGAGGAGGACGGGAGGTCGCCGTGCCAGAGGCAAGGGGCTCCTGGCAATTTTGGGTCCAGAGAACCCTTCTCTGAGAGACCCACGCAGCAGCCCTGAAGGGTTGCCCGGCTGTCCGCCTCTGGAGGCAGTCGGGGCGGTTTTCGATGCACCTGACTTCTTGGGAGTCCATAACAACAGACAGTTGGGTGCTTCACTTATATCCAGAGGATATTCAATACCCCTATTCAAGATTCCCAAATCTCGCAGCCTCCCAGATGTTCCACCCGACCAAGGGAGGCGGCAGCTATCGAATCGAGCAGCTGCTAGGAAAAGAGCCATCCAGCGCGTCCCCCAGATCAAGCCGGATTAGGGTTTTACTCCAGGTTCTTTTTGGTGCCAAAGAAGACGGGGGACTTAAGACCAATCTTAGACCTTTCCCAGTTGAACCTGTCAGTAACCAAGCAAAAGTTCCGGATGGTCACCCTGCAATCTCACGATCAACTGGGAGAAATCTTTTCTGAATCCAACTCAAATTATAGATTTCATAGGAGGAAGACTAGACACCAGATCAATGCGAGCCTTCCTCACCCCAGACCGTATCGCCAGCCTGAGGTGTCATGTGACAGCAATCCTGCAACCATCTCCAACTGCAGCTTCGGTCCTGAGGGCCCTAGGTTCTATGGCGGCAGCTATCCCGCTTCTAATTCATGCCCGTTTACGCATGCGGGTTCTTCAATGGACCCTTCAAGTTCAGTGGTCTCCTCTTTGCTCGTCTCTAAACGCTCCGATTGCGGTCAGCAGAGCGTGCAGGGACTCCCTTCTGTGGTGGCTTCTTTCTCCGGAGCCCCTGGCAGGGAGACCTTTTGCTGCATTTCCCGAGCCACAGTGACCACGGACGCTTCTTGCCTCGGGTGGGGGCATTCTGCGGAAAGATTGTCCAAGGCATGCGGAATCCCACAGCGACGGCATTGCATATAAATGTCCTGGAAATGAGGGCGGTGCTCCTAGCGTTGCAAGCACTTCACCACGTTCTTCCTTCAGGGACTATTGCGATTCAGACAGACAACATGTCCGTAGTCTGGTATATCAACAAGCAGGGAGGAACCAGGTCTTACCCCCTTTGTCGAGAGGCCATGAGAGTCTGGGAATGGGCAATTTCCACCAAATGCTTTCTGGTAGCAACGCACATTCCGGGAAAGTCCAACATCCTTGCGGACAAGCTCAGTCGCACCATCCGTTCTCCACACGAGTGGTCCCTCAATCTTCAAGTAGCGAAGAAGATTTTTGCCGCTTGGGGCAACCCTGTTGCGATCTTTTGCTTCTCCCTCAAACGCCAAATGCGACAATTTCTTCGCTCTGCTTCCCCACCAGGGAGTTCCCGAGGATGCTCTGGTGCATGCTTGGCCTCCCGGTCTCCTTTATGCCTACCCTCCACTTCCTCTGATGCAGAGGCTTCTGCAGAAAGCCAACAGTTTGGGGAGCAGAATGATTCTCATTGCCCCATTCTGGCCTCGACAACCTTGGTTCCCCTTTGTATGGTCTCACAAAATCAATCCACCATGGATTCTGGATCCAGTTTCGGATCTCATCTCTCACCCTCTGGGAATGCTAATTCCCAATCTGCGGACCCTGAAGTTGACAGCTTGGCTGCTCCAATTCCAACCTTAATTAGGACTCCCGGTATCTCTTCACCGGTCAAGGCCATTTTGGTGGCTGCTCATAAACCTTCCACCAGACAGGTTTATCGGAGTAAATGGAAGAGGTTCTCTATATGGGCAGGACAGAGAAATGTGGATCCTTTTTCAGCACCTATCTCTGCGGTGCTGGATTTTCTAACAGACCTCTTTCATCAAGGGGCTAGTTCTTCCACCATTAAGGTACAATTGGCGGCTATCTCGCAGTATCACATTGGTCATGACACAGCTCCCCTTATGACAGCGAAATTATGCAAAACCTTTCTCAAAGGAGTTTTTTTGTTAAGGCCTCCAGTCAAGGAGGTTGTACCGCCTTGGGACTTGTCTTTAGTTCTGCAGGCCCTTACTGCTCCTCCCTTCGAGCCTGCAGCTTCTGCTGATTTAAAATACCTTTCTTGGAAGACTGCCTTTCTGGTAGCTATCACTTCAGCCAGAAGGGTGTCTGAGCTTCAGGCTCTATGTGTCAAACCGCCTTATCTTTCTTTCTTCCCTGATAGGGTGTGCCTCAGGACCAATCCATCTTTTCTTCCGAAGGTCTCTTCTGAATCCAATATTAACCAGTCAATCAATTTGCCTGTGTTTTTTCCCAAGTATTCAAACAAAGGAGAATACAAATTGCATTCCTTGGATGTTCATAGACAATTACGTTTTATATTAACAGGACAGCTGGCCACAGGAAATCAGACCAGCTGTTCGTCTCCTTTGCTAAATTTGCTCTGGGTAAAGCAGTATCTAAAGTCACTCTATCTAAATGGATTGCTAATTGCATTCTGCAGGCATATGACACTTCAGGCAGACCTGCTCCTCAGAGGGTTACGGCTCATTCTACTAGGGCAGTTTCTACGTCAGCCGCCTTTAAGTCCCGTGTTTCGTTGGATGATATCTGCGGCAGCTACTTGGGCCTCGCCTCATACTTTTATTTCTCATTACAAGGTGGATGTTGTTTCTAGAGGAAGAGCATCCTTTGGCTCAGCGGTGCTTCCATGACGGCCGCCCAAGATTCAGGTAGCTAGGGACTCTGTCCCACAGGTTGCAGACGAATGAAGTCTGCCTACTTCAGATTTAGAAGTTATGTACTCACCATAACGTTCCATCTGAGTAGGTGACTTCATTCGATGCAACCATCCCTCCATCCCCTGACCTTTATAGAGCGAGTATTTATGCTGTTTTAGTGTACTGTGGTCAGTATTTTGAGGCAAACTCAATCTGAGGTCAGTCAGGGCTTGGCAAGGGGTTATGGGTAAGAGGGAGGAGCTAGGAGCTCGGAGCCTAAGCTTTTGAATTGCCGGCTCGGATCCGAGATCGGATCCGATACCCACAGGTTGCATCCGAATGAAGTCACCTACTCAGATGGAACGTTATGGTGAGTACATAACTTCTAATTATGTTTGTTTGCACCAGTTCCAGTTTAGTGTTACAAAAATAATTAGAAATCTGATTGTTTTCATTGGAAGTCGTTGAGGGTATGAAAATAATTTTTTTACAACACGAGTTAGCTGTGAAATTGCTCAACCAGTCTGCTAAGAAGTTAAAGTTTAATTGAGTTTGTTCTTCAAGTTTATCAAGTATTACTAGTGCTGATTACCGTAGAATAGTCATATGAACCTATGATTAACTATACAGGTCAGTTGTAAGGTAAACCTTATCAAGCGGCATCATTAATATAGTTTAACGGTGCCTCCACCGACCCTGGAAATTACCGTCCCATTAGCTTGACAAGCCTTATCTGCAAAGCCATGGAGAGGATCATAATGGACCTCATAAATAAAGACATAGGGAATTTGCAGACTTTGGATCCATCCCAGTTTGGCTTTGTCAAAGGCAGATCATGCCTTCTAAACTTGGTTGACTTTTTCGAAACAGTCACCAAAGCCATTGATGAGGGAAAGGCAGTCCATACAGCCTACCTCGATCTGGCGAAGGCCTTCGATACAATACCTCACTCGGTATCATTGAAAAACTCATCAGCTTAAATGTTAACCCATACATCACAAGATGGGTTACAAACTGGCTGAGTGACAGAACCCACAGGGTCAGAGTTGCTGGCGCCATGTCAGACTCAAAGCCTGTCACAAGTGGTGTACCACAGGGCTCAGTCCTGGGCCCACTCTTGTTTGGCATCTACTTTTCCGAAGTACAAGCAAACACAGGAGGGTTATGGCTGACAAAGTTTGCAGATGACTGCAAACTGGGCGCCATAGTAGAAAACACATCTGACACAGATATCCTTCAGAAGGGTCTCACAGAAACGGATAACTGGTGCCAGAGCCATGGCCTAAAGTTAAATGCCAAAAATGCATAGTCATACCCTTCGGGAAAAACAAGGTTACCCCTAGCTACCAAATAGGTGGCAATCCACTGAGTACAGAAGAAGTTATCAGGGACCTGGGGACCCAGGTTGATAGTAGTCTGTCATTCGACACCCATGTAGCTAAAGTAGTTAGGAAGACCTTCTACATTGCCCACCTTATCATGAAGGGATTCTCATCTAGATCAAGGGAGGTCATAGTCTCCCTATACTCATCACTCATCAGACCATTGATTGAATACAATGCCCCATTCGGAATGTATCTGACCCGACACTTGCAGCAGCTGGAGAGGCCACAAAAGTTCCTCACCAAAAGGATAAAGGGTCTCAAACATCTGTCCTATGCTGCCCGACTGAAAGAACTCCAGCTCTATTCAGTCGCCACGCTTGCTCAGAGGTGACCTTTGCCTAACATACAAGGCCATGTCAAACCCAGATTTGATGAATATGCTTCACCTCAAAAACTCTAGATCCGTCAGAGCCACAAGGGCGGGAGACTTAAACCTCGACACGGCTATTAATAGGACGTGCTGGAGGGATAGATTCATCACCCAAAGACTCCCTATGCTGTGGAATAAAATCCCGGTATATGTGAGGCAGAGCACCTCGCTGGCCTTGTTCAAGAGAAATCTTGACCAATGGATGGGAGATCACAGATATACCCCAGGGATTACCTCAGTGTCACTGCTCAACAGAGGCACAGCAAAATAATGGGTATAGTTCCCCATACTAAAGGGGTGGCTTAAGCCACAAAACTATGGGCTAGGCTTGTAAATGCCCTCGGGCAGATAGCCTAGTATGAACCTATGAACCTATGAACCTACTGAATGATACTGCATTGAAGTTATTTACTGTGTTATGCATCTTATTAATGGAGATATTGAACATTACTGGTCATAAAATAGATCCTTGCAGAACACTGTGTTGGTGATAAATGTTGCGCAATTCTATTTTGCTGACTGAGCATGACAAGACAGATAACTGCTACAACAGTTTATGGTAGAATGTCTGATTCCTAATTCAGTAAGTCTGTAGTGGATGTTTGTGGAAAATGGCATCAAAAGCATTAAAGAGATCTTACGAATATTGAGACAGCAAGTTCATTTAGATTAAGGTGTGAACTGAAATTGTTGTGTTTAGAAAGGCCAGAAGAACAGAGTCTATGCTGTGACCAGGTCAAAAACCATGTTGAGTGGGTGAGAGAGGGTTGTGTGAGATGATATAACCAAGGAGCTGCTTAATACATTTTTCATGGATTTTAGAAAACTGGGGAGGATAGGTTTTGATCTGCAGTTAGGTTGGTTTTGATCTGCAGTTAGGTTATCCTGCCCTCCTTTGCAGATGGGGCAAATGTAGGATTGTGTTTCCATTAGTGTAGTACATGATCAGTTTATTAGAATGGCAATAGGGTAAACTATTACCATATTGACTGTGCTGCAGGACCAAGGTATTTGTAATGTATTTTATCAGGGGCAGGCATAACTGGTTTAAGTTTGTGTAGCAGTTTTCTTTTTTTTTAATGGGATCACCTGTAACTGGATGAAAGGTTAATGGTGTCTGGGGATTATCATTGAGGTGGTTGAGTATTGTGATTAGGTTTAGTGTTAGTGACTGAGGGGGTGGTAGTAGGGAAGTGTCTGTTTGCATGAAATAGTTCATTTTACAGGCTACATTGTAGTCTGTTTAATGACAAAAAAAGGGTTTGGATAATGTTTTCTTTCTGTATTCAGTAGTCGGCAGAATTCCAGAAATGTTAAGGATTTTTTTCTGATAGTTTATGGATGTATTTTTCTTTGCCATGTCTTTTTTACTGGTTTTGTAGTGATTGGTGATTTTGATTAGCAGAAGTTGTTTTATGAGTGTTCCATTTTTTCAAGCTTTATAGTTCTCTGACATCTGTTTTATTTCTCAGTAAGCCAGGGTGCTAGGTTACTTTTGTTTTGCTTCACAGTGGAGCTACTGAATTTAGTATAGCAATAATGATTTGATTTGAAGCAAGAAAAATGAATTGTGAAATAAGAGGTATATTAGTGAGATCCAGATGCAAGAGGTCAAAAGTGAGTTAAAAGTGGAGGAACTGAAGTTTTTAGTAGATCTTGACCAGATATTTTTTTTTTCCTGAATTTTAGGTTGTCCCCATGTTAGATATGTAGAGTACTAGTCACTAATGGCAGTGGGGAGGGTGCCAGAGGATGTTATGTGCTGCTAAACTGAAGTAAGGATCCAATCTAATGTTCTTTCTTTATCAGTTTTCTTGTCTTCTCTAGTTATTGTCTGGGTTAGGCCAAACAGATTTAAGGTAAGAGGTAGCTTCTATTGTGACAGAGGAGCAGCTGCCAGTTAATGCTATCTTCTCCTAGTATTAAGATTTCATGTTTGACAGCAAAAACGATTGGGTGTGTGTGTATGTATGTATGTGTGTGTGTGTGTGTGTGTGTGTGTGTGTGTGTGTGTGTGTGTGTGTGTGTGTGTGTGTGTGTGTGTGCAATAGTAGTGTTGAAAGAATATTGTAGAATGTAGACTGTCCCTGGGTATATTGCTTGACAGAAGTTAGTTTCAGGAGTGATAATGAGTAGATGTCCTGACTTGGTCACTGTTGTGGTATTCTTAACAGGTGGGTTGTAGCTCACGGACGTCTGGCCTGGGTAGCAAAGCTGTGCCTTCCTAGGATGTACATCCAGATAGTAACCTCAGCTTGTCAGTGTAAGGTTGTAAAATCTTATATATGTGTAAGAACTGCAGACACTCTTGCCACCAGCCCGAATGCAGGTCTTTGCACCCAACAGACTCTGATCATTTGGTCATTCGGTACTGTAGCTTTGCTTGTCAGGTCAGATGAGTGACCTGCTGGGGATCATTCCTTTATAAGCTTTTGTCTGTTTTTCTAGCTGTTATTAGATGCCATTAGAAGGAGTAAGTGCGAGTTCGGTAGGCAAATTCCATACAAACACTTGCACACTAAGAGCCTGTTCTGTCTTAACTTGACTGTAAAACCTGTTTCAACTGTCAGTCATTTCTTCCTAAAACCCTATGGTGTAAGCTGTATACACACTTAATACCTTTCTTGAGACCCTGATGCCTGAAATGCTTAGCCCACTCTATCATATCAGAAGGCCTGGACATTAGTCTTCCACCTAGGACCTAGAGAAGATTCTCCTTCCATCGTCTCAGAAGCAGACATACCCTGTGATATGGTCAAGCCAGAGGTATGCCAATCGTGTTCTCACAAGCCCTCTACTGCAATATTACTAGAGGCCAGTATGGCTCCTGAGGCCTTGCAGATGACTGATAAACCATGGCTTATTATCTTGGTAGACTCTGGAGGAGTCCTTCAGATCCTTGTGCTGGAGGAGATTCACAGTACTCTGATAGAAATGTGCCAAGGCTCAGAACACTATAAGCTGCTTCAGGTGAACATCAGCCCTAAGAAGAAATAACAAAACTTAAACGCACAATGTCCTCTTCTGTGTCCAGGAACAAAGAATGGGATAACATTTTCCCATGGGTTATTCAAGGCAATTATGTCTCTGAAGCCTTCTTGCTTTGTGATCTGGCCTTCTCAGGCCACACCACACAAATAGGCTTTAGACTGTTCCTAATCTGATGAGGGACCAGCTGAGGATTGTCATCTTTCTCTCGACTATTCATCCCAGTTACATTCTCCAGAACAGATTTTCTCTAATGAGGGAGATTCACTGTCTCCAGATTCCCCTTTGGAAGAGGCCTCCTTTGGGGAAACGTTACAAAGCACTATGGAACATTTTGAATGGCAGTCCAGAAAGGTATCTGAAGTACTAAAGAAATGTACTGCAGCTTATTAGAGATGGGCAGTCCTGCACTTCCTGCAATTTCCTCAGTGCTAGATGCTTACCTGGATGCATTTCAAACCACCTGTTCTGCACCCGATTCTCAGCCTCCAGCTCCAAAAAGTGCAGACAGATTCTACATCATTCCTGATGAATTAAAGTACCTCTGAAAAACACCTGTGGCAGACCCACCTGCAGTATCCCAGGTCTTTGACAAACATTCCAAGCTGCTTCCTGGCACTAATGTCCTACCCAGTGACAAGGACAGTCGAGCAGTGGACCAGTGAAGTAAGAAAGTGTATACTTCCTCTGCTGTAGCCTTCAGAGCTATTAACTACCAAACTCAAATGACTAAGTACTTAACTGTCTGGTTACAGTCTTTAAGCAGGACCACCTCAGAGCCCCAGACACCCTGTAAATAACTTGATACTAGATCATCTTTCAGCAGTACCACTGGTTGCCAAGGAATCTTTTACTGCAGTGTTTTCAGACCAGGAATACAGTCATATTTTAGGATTGCCAGCGTGCTTGAAGTACCAATCAGATCTTGTACAGTGAATGGCATTTGATGCTTAGTTGGAGGGGTGCCCTTTAGAAATAAAAACCTGAACAATAAAAGAAGTAATCAGAGGGCAGAAAATTTGAAAAATAATTATTGACCAAAAAAGGCATTGACCTGACAGCCATAATTTAAACAGCAATTTACCACACACAGTCTGCAACATGTAGTGTTATGTGAAATGTGTCTCTGTCTTGTATGGTACACCAGTAATCCAAAAGAAGGTAAAATGTGTATAGGTGTGCTTAGTTTTTACAAACTGCATTTATAGATCCGTTGGTGCCATGTCACAGCTCCTAGCAGCTAAGACACTTTTAATTTTAAAAGGAACTGCATGCATTTCCTTTGTCCTTTACATTAAATGGATATTTATAGCTATAGTGTTTTAGGTTAGTTGTGAGATCAGTGCCCTTTATAATTATGCTTTTGTCATAGCTACTGCCATGACTTTCTTTTTATTTTAAATTTTAATTTCAACCACGTTCAGCAGCTTATTTTACTTTTACATTATTTGTCAAATGATGAGTCCATGACAGAGCTGGCCAGGGAAGATAAGAGTAAGTGGCCTCCGACAGCTGCCATCTTGTGGCTGAGGACAATCGCTCTCGCTCACCTCTTGGGTGACATGCACTGAGAAGTCCAGGCATTGCACCTATGAAGACAGGCCTCTGCATAATGTGCCCTCCCATAATGCATTTGCATATGGTTAACCACTCCACAAAACCAGCAAGTTGGCCCACATGCTACCAGCTCGCAATCACCATTGAGAAAAGATTGTCATTTAGGCTACAATGGCATAAGTAAATGGACCTTAGGACTGTTATCTGTCCAGGATGCCTGGCTGTCACCTCACGGAAGAAAATCGACTGAATGCAGTTAGAGGAGACACCAGGCTGATCCTGCAGAGGAAACAAGTCTTCACAATGCTCGGTATTTTGACGTGTGTGGTCAGATCTGCCCTTTTAACATGAAGGCAAAAATAACTTATAACCAAAGTGGAGTGACAGTGCACAAAAGCTGGATAAGTGGAATGCGTGAATATATAAAATCTTAAGTACCTTGTCCATAGAACGTAGTACATAATAATGGTTGCACAGAATGTTTCAGCCAGGCCTTTTGATTCTGGCCAAAGTTATGGCTCTGTACTGACCCTGGTAAAGGTACAGTGATTTGGCAGTTATGACTTTTAAGTTAAAATATTCATTGAAACCATATAAAGGGTTAGTATCTATCCATTACTGTAAGCAAGCTTTTGAAAACGTAGAGCAAATTTTCAGCTTTGCTATGTGTGTTCACCTTTGCAGCAGCACATAAAATAACTTTAACTCATTGTTGCAACCATTTCTTTATTACACCCCAGCACTGGCCTTTCTTGTTGGTTATTGTTGTCTTCCCAATACCCCTTTCTTCCATGTCAGAATTTTAGCCTTTGCAGAACCACATAGAACAAATCTTCCCCCCAACCCTTCAGCTGGCCATCAGTGATTCTCATTCACTCGGCTTTTCAGCCTTGCTTTAACCTTCACCAGGCTCAATTTACACACATTTGCGGCCAGTGAGGAAATCAAGGATGGTGGTACGACATTCTGTTGCTGCTGGAGAGTGTGCTGTAATCCCCTCCACCCTCATGGTAGCCTTTAGAGCTGGAGTTGCAAGCATGCTTCCATGCATGTACAACCTACCAACCAAGTAGTATACTGCTTGCAGTACAGAGTTAAAAAAGCTCTTAATGCCTTTATTGCAGCAAACCTAAGTTACTTCCCTCTCTTCCTCCAAGGATTGGTGAGCTGATGTCAGAAGCTTGCTGCTACCCCCCCCCCCCCCCACCCAATGCAGCCTCACTATTGCTTGGGCCACTAGACAAACATCTGAGGTGCAGTATTTATCCCTCCCTTTACAGCTTTGGGCACTTTCCCACACATAACAACTTTTAACTCATTACTTTTTGCTGGTTAACCATTTCTTTACTCCAACTGTATATATTGGTGCTTGCTAACCCATTAACCTCAAACAAACCTTCACGTTTTGTACCCATCCCTAGATGTTACTTTTCTAAGCATAAAAAAAAGTAATACACAAAACTTTTACCTTTGCTTAATTCATTAACTAATATAGTGATGACAGAAAACTTTCATAAAGAAAGAAATCAAGCTAAGGAGTGAACTGTCATCTGCACCATTAGAATACCACAGTTCCTCTAGCATTAAGGTTTCAGGAAACTTGACCGTCTGAGAGCTGGTATAAACAGATGTATAACACTTGACCTATGTACATCTACTTAAGTATACCTTTGCTTTTCTAAAGGGAAGTTCAGCTGTAAAAACAGCCTGTATTTGCAAAATTTTCATTTGCTGACATTTGACAGTGACACATTATATATATATATGCCGTAGATCAAGGCAGCAAGTTTCATCCTTTTGAGCACTGAATCCCAGACCTTCTGAATTCTATATTATGTGATTCAAAATAATGTTGTTAATAATCAAGTCACTGTTCCAAGGAACTCATTGAAAAACAAGTGTTTTTGTCTAGTATGTCTTAACGGTTAACAAAATCTAAATCTCATAAATTTCTTGAAATAGAAAGATTGTGAAGAAAGACAGCCTTATGCTGAGGACAAATGTGAGCAGTTACTTAAACCTCAGTGATTAATTCAAATTTTTCAAAATAAATAAGCATATTATGTTTTGATGAATAAAAACTCTTGCCGTTTGTGCAAGTGAAGTATTTATACTCACTTTAAAAACATCTTTAAGCACACTTTAACTCTGTACTGTCAGCAGTGTCTTAGAGCCCATTTTATAAGATAACATTTCTGAGATGTACTCTTTTATCCTGAAGTAGGAACTGCTGTCTTAAGGCAGGTATTTTTAAACTAAATGCTAGGAGGACTGGGATCAGACACTGCCCCCATAAGTGATTTTCTGAGCCGTTGCTGCGGTTAATGAAAAATTAATGATGCTGGTCAGGCCAGCCTTTCGTATTCTGGGTCATACAGCAGGGAGAAGCTGTGCAGGTCCCATATGAAATGCATGCAGATTGCCTTGCATCAGCTTGAATTCTGAGCATCCGCTATTTGCATAAATCGTGACAAGTTACCTTAGGAAGGTTCACTGCACAGCAGTCATGCCTGTGGCCTGCTGTTCTGTTATCCGGCTCAGCATCTGAGACACTGTAAAGGCTTTTTCCCTTTCTGACCAGGTAGGTAATTAAATAATAAAGGCACTGACAACCTGTTTGCGTATTACAGGTATTTTTGAAGTAGAAAGGTAAACGCCAAGTGGTTACTTCTGTTTAACATATTCTATGCTTCTCTGATTGATACAGTTGATAAAAATAACTACATTGAAATGGCTGTTTCTTTCTAAATTGCTGTGGGTGTATTAATACAAGTACAGCATGATTTATAAGGTTTAATGAGGAAGGTTCTCACAAGGGATCAAACATCCCGCTGACATCAGGTCAGGACCTGCAGTTTTGTGTCTTGGATCACTAGGGATATACTTCTGTCAGTTTAGGGATAACATGGGATAGGTAGAGGCAGTTGATGACTAACTGGAAAGATGTTAATTTTAACAAAAATTCACGTACAGGATAGCATCAGTTGGATACATATTTTAAGAAGATTTTTTTTTTAATCATCTGTGATGGTACCATAGCTGACTTCAGTTGAGGTACTGATAAGGTTAAGAGATTATTCTAAATTATGATCTTTTTCATTTAATTTTGTGAGTCGTACTTTCATTCCTTTTCTCCACTGTTCTGTTTGCAGTCTTTTCTAATAGATCTTGAAAAGCGTCATGTAATAGTAAATGATTGCTTAAAGATTTGATTTCTTTGACAGCAAATATAGGCTGCCAGTCAGAAGTATAAGACCTGAAAATGTACATTCTCGTAACAAAAAAAGAAAGAAAACCAATTCCAAAAATTGTTGCTGCAGTTTTAAAGCATTTTGCAGAGTTCTTCCCCTCCTGCATCCCTTATACGTAGTGCTGTGCACCTTCCAATCTTTCTACTAGTAAATGTTAGCTCCAGGATCCTCATGTCTACCCCTGACATGGGGTTCTATGCTCCCCATATCCCTACTGCTAATAAATACAAACTCCAGGATTACTTTATCTCAGAGTAGGGGAGTACCTTGAGATACTGCACACTCAGAATTAGTATATATTCATGCTTTATCATTTAAATTCTTGTTGCTCCAATGATGGGAGTTACTATCTTCACAAATACATGTCATGATCTTAGCAATGTCAACACACTTGCCAGGTGAGCATTGTATTTCTCCAAAAGTATTTCTCTTCTGCTTCTGTTGCTTTTTTCAAGACAGGATTTCAAGGTGAATTTCAAGGTTTAGAAAGTGTCTGATTTGTAAAAGCAAGTGTGGCATTTTTATTTACTTGCAATATTCTGTCTGCCTTAACTAACATTAATCACTCTAGCATGTTCTGGAGCATTTCACTGCAATATAAAATGGATGAGATGACAGTGAGCATCTCCTAAAAAAGATCAGATTGGTCTTGGCAGGTGAATGGGTCATAGGCACCTCAAGTGGCGAAGTTTAAGTATCATGGAGTTGTATTCACAAGTGAGGGAAGCGGGGATTTAGTAGCTAAATGCAGGTGCACCAGTGGTACTGCAGAAGTTGTCCCCGATTGCAGTCGTAAAGCAAATGCTGAGTCACACGACGAATCTCTCAATGACTGAAAGGATAAGATTGCAGATACGAACATCAGAAATGAGTTTGCTTTGCAGATTCCTGGAATCACTTTCATTGTCAGAGTGAGGAGCTTAACAGACCTGCAAGATCTTAGTGGAACTATTATTTGAAGTTGTTTTTGGTTAGGAATAGTCAGTAGAGGTTTTTTGAGCATCTACTGAGGGTGCCCATTTGGAAGAGGCATGTTATATCTCTTATCTTGCGTAGAATCACACAGGAATTCCTGTGACAGGTCCCTATTCTGGGCCAGCAATCAAGGAGACTCAGTCCTCACCACTGACTCCAGTGAGGTATGTTCATTAAGAGCAAGGATGGAGTCGCACAGTATTTTCAGATGCAGCTCCCTGCACCAAGCATAATTTCCCTTAAGGGCACACAGGGAGCATGCTCCAGACCTGGGGCTGGACTCTCTTTCTCTCTCCAGACCCACACAAAACTCCACACTGACAACTTTGGAGCTCTGTATCTCTGTTCCTAGTAGCTGCCTAGTAGGTTTACCATATAATTAACATCACTGACATTCCTTACCACTTTGAAGGGTCCCTCCCAAGCTGCCTGCAGCTCATTGTGTATGACAGGAATAAACACCATAACTTGCTGTCCCACAGCATACTCTCGAACTTGAGTATTCCTGTCATACCAGACCTTTTTCTGCTGTTGGACTCCTGCCAGGTTCTCCTGGGCAAAGCCCATGAGCTCCGTAAGTCTTGGCCTGAAGTTTAGGACATATGCCACAACAGACTGCTTGTGGGATTGACACTCACGCTCCCTCTCATCATGAATAAGATCTAAAGGTCCCTTCACCCTATGCCCATACAGTAATTCAAAGGGTGAAAAACCTGTGGATTCCTGGGTTACCTTTCTGTATGCAAACAGCAGATGGGGCAAATATTTGTTTCACTGTCTCTTAAACTGGTCTGTAAACGCTCGTAGCATGGTCTTTAGTGTTGAGTTTAACCTCTCCACGAGACCATTACTCTGGGGGTGGTAGGGGTGGTTGTATATGTTTCACCCCACAGCACTTCCACAGACAAGCCAGCAGGTCTGACATGAAGTTGGCACCTCTCAGTGAGTATTTCTCTTGAGAAACCTACCCTACTGAAAATCAAACATTTGCCACCTTCTCTGCCTCGATAAGAGGACAGAGTTACCACCTCAGGGTATCTAGTAGCATAATCTACTACCACCAGGATATACTTCTTCCCTGTAGAACTTGGGATACTCAGAGACCCCACAATATCAATAGCTACCATATGAAATAGCTCCCCAATTACAGGCAAAGGCATGAAAGGAGCCTTGACCTTGTCTCCTGTCTTGCCTATGTTTTGGCATCGCTCACAGGTCATGCAGCACACTATTACATCTGTTGCAATCCCAGGCCAATAAAAGTTCAATATAATACATCTTAATACATCTCTTGGCACACTTTATGCCCGTATGACCTGCAAAAGGAATGTCATGGGCTATGGCTAGAAGTGCCAGACACTAGGCTCTGGGCACTACCAACTGCTGTATTACCTCACCCACTAACCCTCCCCCTGGGGTCCACTCTCTATACAGTAACCCTTTGTTCCAGTATACAGTCTCCCCTTTTCCTTGAGAATCAGGGGCCTCCTTAGCTGCCTCTCTCAAGCCTTGTAATGTAGGGTCTGAATACATGAGTAAAATTATCAAAATCATCACCCTTTGTAAACTGTGGAAGAAATTTACTGACCTTTATTGCTTCTGGGGTTTGGTTATTCCCTTTCCCAGTACCTCCATGACCCTGCTGAAGAGTCAACATCTCCCCTCTCATGTTGGTGCTGTTTCTGATTTTCTTCAGCCTCCAAACACTGCAGACTCGCTTTGACCTCCAATCGCCGCAGTCTCGCTTTGACCTCCAAACGCTGCAGTCTCGCTTTGACCTCCAAACGCTGCAGTCTCGCTTTGACCTCCAAACGCCACAGTCTCGCTTTGACCTCCAAACGCCGCAGTCTCGCTTTGACCTCCAAACGCTTCAGTCTCGCTTTGACCTCCAAACGCCGCAGTCTCGCTTTGACCTCCAAACGCCACAGTCTCGCTTTGACCTCCAAACGCCACAGTCTCGCTTTGACCTGCAAATGCCACAGTCTCTCTTCTGATTCTAATTCCCTCTGCTTCTACAGTTGTTTGGCTTCCAGTTCAAGTCTATCCAGCTTCAGGCGGATTTCCTCTGTGGAATAAGTGAATTGTCCTGTTTCTGAAGACTGCATATCCCCATCACAAGACTGGTTCTCTTCCACGTTGCTGGTCTGTGCTGCATCTGTGACCAAGGCTGAAATAATTTCCTCTTTAGTTAGGTTGGCATGCACTAGTCCTTTGGCTTCATGCACCTTGGCCAATTGGTTCTTTGTCAGCTTGCTATAATCCTCTGCTGACATTCTTGCCGGCTTTCCCGGAGTAAACTAAACTAACAAAAATAAATAGAACTGTTGTGAAAATGAAACTCTGTATGTTTACCTTGTGGCTGCTGAGAGTACACATACCTTCAGTGAGCACTGCCCACCAGCTACTGAAGTTCAATTAATATCCCTCCCAGCTGCCACCAGTATATGACAGGTCCATACTCAGTCTGTCCTCACCATTGACTCCGATGAGGGACAGTCACTAAGAGCAAAGATGAATTCACACAGTATTTTCAGATGGAGCTCCCTGCACCAAGCACTGTTTCCCTTAAGAGCACATAGGGAGCATACTCCAGACCTGGGGCTGGACTCTTTCTCTTTCCAGGCCCACACAAAACTCCACACTGACCACTTTGGAAATCTGTGTCAGCTTTTCCCAGGTGTGTGTGTGTGTGTGTGTGTGTGTGTGTGTGTGTGTGTGTGAGAAACTCAAATATCCAAGTGTGTGTGCCAGCTACTGGGAACAGGGACACAGAGCTCAACAGTGGTCAGTGTGTGGTTTTGTGTGGGCCTGGTGAGAGTAAGAGAGTCCATCTCCAGCTCTGAACCGTACTCCCCATGAGCTCTTAACGGAAAATGTGCTTGGTGTAGGGAGCCACATCTGAAAATACTGTGTGAATCCATCTTTGCTCTTAGTGATCATCCCTCACCAGAGTCGGTGGTGAAAATTGGGACTCTTTGATTGCTGGCCAGGAGTAAGGACCCATCACAACTCCAAAGAAACATCTAGGAATTTTTGCTTGGATTGGAAAATTTAGTATTTCTTGCACAGCTTACTACCACTTGCAGTCCTAACCAGGGCAAGCAGTTACAAACCAATGAAAGAGCTTTGAAATAGTTGAAAGTGAAGGGGATTAAGCAAACAAAGGATCTGAGTGAGAAGTTGGATGGGGATTTAAGAGTTCTGATTTGCTGGAGAAAAAAAATGGGGTTATTAAGGAGCTCTGATGATAATATAAATGTGTATGAAGGAAGGAAAGGAAGTAGGTGGATGATGAAATCAGGAACAGAAAGAGAGAGACAAACCAGAAGAACAATGGATTGAGAGTAGAAGAAGTGGGATCCAGAGTTAAGAGAATGAGTGAGAAATAGTAGGTCTGGCTAACTGAGAGATAGGAAGAGAAGAAAACATTTAGATGGAATGCAGGGAATGGGAACAGGTGATATCAAATGCAATGTATATGTTGGGGTCTGTCTGGGAGCAGTAGGTGAGAATTATTCATAGGCTGTACTTTAGTCTGGTCAGGCTTCATAGGATAGAAGTAAAAACTGTCAGTATATATTGGAGATGTAGAAGGCAAAGAGTTGAGGATGGTGCGCTTGTTGTGAAAGTGTCAGACAGCCAGAAGGATTTCTCAAAAAGCTTTTGCACGTGGAAAATGTTTATAAGATTATGATGGTAAGAGAATGGAAAATGTTATTTGGTGTAAGGATCAAGAGAAGGGATATAAGTGAGCAAAGAAATATGTTCTCCTTCCTCCTCCAATCTGTTCTACTCACTTCCAAAAATAATTTGCTACCTCATTCCATTTTTATCCTTCATTTCTCTGTTGCAGTAACGCAGTGTACACTGTCTTGCATTTATTTCAGTTTATCACCTGTTGTCTTCAAGGTTTTAGCATTCCCAACCCTGATTTGTCTTTCCTCTCCTCCTCTTTCTCAGTAATGAAACTAAAACCCATCCCTTTAATATCAGAATAGTACAAGTTTTAAGAAGTTTGAAATCAATATGATATTTTTAAAAGGAAAGTACAGTATATAGGACTGTGTAAGAATGGCTGGGATATAACAGAAGTAAGAAGTTCTATATAAACAAAGTATTATTGTTAGGCAAAAATGGTGTGTGCCAAAAGGAAATGTATGTGTATTTTCCTTTTGAAAGTTTTAAATAAAATATTGAAAATGTTGTAGCACTTGAATTGACAGTTTAGCGCTAAGGCAAAATATTTCAGTGGAATCGTGCTCAGTCTTCATCCAGTGTGTACTGGAAATTAGCCAGCAAGCTGATTGCATTATCATATTTACTTGGAATCTTTTGTGTGGCTGTGGAGATCTAGTCATGATAGTAAATGATGTGTCAAGCACTACAGACATTGATGCATGAGGAACTCTCTGCCCTACCATTTTTGAGAGATGGAGCAAAAATACAGTATTCAGTTTAGCAGTATACTGTGGCATGAGTTGTACAGGTATCTTGGAATCTGGGAGAAAAATGTTTACAGTTGCAGAAATGCGGCCATTTGTCTGTTAATTTTATATTGTAGAATTTTCCACTGTGTTCAAGACCTAATGTGAGGAAGAGAGGGTGCCCGTTTAAGTTAAACATTATATTGTTGAGTGATTCAAATAATTGTTCAAGGATTGTACTGCATCCTAGAAAAAGTTTTGAAAATTCCATTGGATTATTTTTATACTTTGCCACAACACTGCAGATTGGCCTAAATGTTCAGACATCATAAGTGAAAGATTCTTTTTGTATCTTGGAGGTTGTATATCTAGTCAGACAATGAGATCATGAATCCAGAAATTCCAGTCATTGACAGGGAAAGAGTTCCTATTGAGCTAACTCTGATTTCATTGGGACCGTAACTTATAGACAAGATGCTATTTAGAATAAGAAGCAGTCTTTGTAATGGGGTTGTTTGCAAGTGCATGACCTTCTTTGTTTGTTTGTGGCAACGCTAGTTGAACTCATCTGATTGCTCTTCTTCCTTAGATATCAGCATATTTATCCAGTATAACATCTACAATTATTTTCATTTCCTCCCACACAAGACTGGTTCAGCGGCTTTGTCCACTATTTCATTTTCAGGTTGAAGACTTCCCTATATCTTTATATCTTTTGTATTCTTACTCTGCTGCCATCTTGTAAATCTGGCACTGTCTTGCTGCGTCTATCATAATAGTATTTGTCTCTGCTGATTTTTCTACAGCATTTCCTTTTCTCTGTATTGCTTCTCAGTCATCAGTATTGCTGCTAAAGTATATAATTTGCTTTTCATCCTACTGCCCATTAACAACCAAGTTGATGACTTCAGACCAGGGTGGGGACTAACTGTAGTGGGATGTGGTTAATTGCAATAA
This sequence comes from Protopterus annectens, assembly GCF_019279795.1. Lineage (NCBI taxonomy): Eukaryota > Metazoa > Chordata > Ceratodontiformes > Protopteridae > Protopterus > Protopterus annectens. The sequence goes on along the minus strand of NC_056732.1, from coordinate 221,604,979 downwards.
CCCAGAACTGTAACTAAATGCACATTAGTCCTGTGAAGCCAGAATTGCAACAACAAAACAGCAGGGCCAATCATTTCATCCACAAACAGCCACCATACAAATTGCCCACCTAAATTATCTGCGGACAGGATTAAAATGACAATAATAGTAATTCTTGCTTTAGTTTAGTCTTGTTCCCCTGAAACAGTAGTCACAGCCTGTATGCCAGCTCGCTGTATGCAAATACAAATTAATCTTACAAAGCCTTACTTACAGCAGTAAAAAGCAGGGCAAGTTGTTTCATTCAAGCACAGCCCCATCCCAATTGGCTGCCCACTGTGTCTGGTTTGATTCTGCCAAGTTACAGGGAAAAAAAAATAGTTACACCAGTATATTTTTTCCACATAAACAGTAACCAGAGTTCAGAGCTTGTAGCCAGTCTTACTTCACCCAAATACACCTTAGTTCTGCAAAGCTAGAGTTACAATAGCAAAACAGCAAGACACAGAGCAGCCCATGATCTACTTGAACTATCTGTCTTTGCCTTGCCAAGATTTAGATAATAATAGTAATAGTAGTAATAATACTTAATGTATTTTTCATGCACACAGTCACAGTTCTTATTCCATCTTATTCTACCCAAATACACATTAGTCCTGGTAATCCAGAATTACAACAACAAAACAGCAGGGCCTGTTATTTCATCCACAAACCGCTACTATGCAAATTTCCCACCTAAAGTATCTGCTTTGGCCCTGCTAGGATTAAAATAACGATAACAGTAAAGTTTGCATTAGTTTACTTTTTTGCACAGAAACCATAGTCAAAGCTTGTATGCCAGCTTGCCTTGCACAAATATACATTAATCTTTCCAAGCCAGAATTACAACAGTAAACAGTCAACAGGTCCAGTTGTTTCATTCAGGTAGAGTCCCATCCTCTTTGCCCACCCATAGTACCTGGGTTGACTTTGCGAGATAAAAAAAAAAAAAAACTTAAGAGGCATTAGTGACAATGTATTTTTTCATATAAACATTAGCCAAAGCTCAGATCTTGTAGTCTATCTTACTCCACGCAAATGCACACGGGTCTTGCAAAGCCAGAATTGCAACAGTAAATAGCATGGCCAGTCATTTCATTCGCACATAGGCATACCCCACATCCCAGTTGCCTACCCACAGCATCTGGTTTGACTCTGCCAGGATTAAAATGGAAATAATGCATTCCAACCATTACTGTTTTGTTGACAGAAACAGTAGTCACACCTTGTATGGCAGCTTGCCTTACTCAAATACACATTTTATTTTACTTTACTTTTATTTACTGGGCTTGTCCAACTGGGTTTAATCAATGATGTCTGGGGAGAAAAGCTCCAACATATTGCAAACATTTTTAAATGGACATTCAGTGTATATATATATATATATATATATATATATATATATATATATAAACAGACATTAAATAATATATGTTAACAATTACTCATACATTTGGTAATTAGATTGTATTCATATGAAAGTAGAGATGGCTTTGTTTTACTGTATTAACCCCCAGAGATGCGCAGTAGCAAGACCAGCCCACCACCCAGCACCAGGTGACGTGTATGAAAATATAGCATGAAAGAAAAAGTCTGCATGAATATTCAGCCAGAATTTTGAGCATGCGGTAAACAGATCCTGCAAACATCTTATAATACTGCAAACAATGGCTATTTCTTTGAAGTATAACAAGTATAGCATGATCTGTAAACTGCATGAACAGTAGAAACAAAGGTCAGCTCTCCAGACAACACTGAACAGTAGCAAAATGAAAAGCATGCTCTCATATGCAAATGATGATTGTGCACAGTAGATGATGACATGATGCATAAGAGTAACCTTTTTCTTCAATGTGGTGTGATCTCGGAGTTCGTATATATAATTTGGAGTGGGGGCAGAGCCCACCCCCTGCAAAAACAAAAAGCACTACATACGATAGTTAATTATACTGCCCCCTTGATGAATATTCATGTAGACAGTGAAGCAAATCTGCATGGCATGTCAGTCGTGACATTTGCAATCAACATCACAGCCATTTCCCATGTCTGTCACTCAGGCCCAATCCCCATTGCCCACTCGCAGTATCTGGTTTGACCTTGCAAGGGTCAATGAAAATGAAAAAAGATTACAATGGTTATATTAATGTACCTTTTCCGCATAAAATAGCCAGACTTTAGAGCTTGTGGTTGATCTCACTTCACCCAAATGCATATTAGTATTGCAAAGCTAGAAATGCAACAGTAAACAGCAGGGCCAGTTATTTTATTCGCACATAGGCACACCCCCATCTCAACTGCCTACTCACAGTATCTGGTTTGGCCCTACAAAGTTAAAAAAATGAAAAAAGGACAACAGCTACATTAATTTTTTTTTTCACATAATAATAATAGTCAGGCACTTGTAGTTGATCTTTCTTTACCTAAATACACTTTAGTCCTTCAAGGCCAGAGTTTCAACAACAAAACAGTAGGGCCAGTCATTGCATCCACAAAACGCCCCCATACCCACTCCCTGCTGACTTCCTATAGTATCTTCTTTGACCCTGCCAGAAAGAAAAAGTGCAAGACCTATTAGATTTAAAAAAAAATAATTTCAAACGCAAACAGCCACCATACCAAATGCCTACCTTCCTATTGTATGTGAGTTGAATCTGCCAAGATATTAGATTAAAAAACAAACATTTCATCCATAAACAGCCCCCAAATCACACTGCCTACCTAGTATCTGGTTGACTCTGCCAGTTTATTATAGCGAAAAAAAAGTACACACAACAAATGGTCCCCAAAGTATACTGCCTAGCCAGCAAGCCCCAAACTCACTGTAACCAGTGCGTTCTTGTATCTGGTTTGACCCACAGCTCCCAAAACACACTGCTTAGCCCACCTACTTAAAGTATCTGGTTGACCCTGACAGAAAAAAAGTCCATAAAGTTTAAATTGATTGGTAATTATTTATTATTTTTTTTATTCAGGTACTCACCTGAAAAAAGCTGCAATCTCTGCAAATAATAGTCTGGTCAGTTCTTCCAGGCCAAGTCTGCTAGTATACGTAACGAGGACAAAGTTCTGAATTATGAAGTAAACTGCTGTTAATGCTACCCTGAGTTTCTCATTCTCAGAAGTGAATGGGAAGGAAGCTTCTTGGAATGTCCTACTTCCTGGTCCTTAACATCAGCTGCCATGTCACATATGTATACAAACTGGTATATTATGACAGGCTGCTGACCTTAACACTCTGGTAGCCATTAAATTCATGCGGTTAAAGTAGTCTACTGTTTTTCTTTGTTTTTTAAAAAATGCTTATCGGAACTCGAGCTGTGCCCATGTGCACTCAGGTTCCATACACAGACATGCAGGTGTTACGAGCTGTTTAACTAATTTTTTATTATTAAAAAAAATAAGTAACGCTATCAAAAATGGGTGGTTGCAACCCAGTAAAAACAGTATCTCTTTATGCATTTAATCAGGTTTTGCATAAAGGTGTTTGTATATATTTTTTATTTCTGTATACACGTCTAACTTTTTATGCACTCAGGCAGATATCTCTTTAAGATAATTTACTTTACTCGGTCATGTGACTTAATGTTTTAAGTTGGGATTCGTGCTGAAAGTTATTATCTGATGAAGTCTTGGAGGATACCAGGACAAATGCACTTATGTATTTTTAATTTTGTTACCTTGGTCTATGTTAAACTTTTTTGACTGCTACTTGCTTTGTGCCCCACCTTTAGCCTTTCATTTTTATTTACTTACCAAGTATCAGTTACTGTTGGCAATATTGCACTGGTCTTCTGGCACACAATCCAGCCATCTCTAGGCTGAAATTTCTCATGTCTTCTTGCCTTCTTCCTGTCTCTCTCAAATCATCCACTTTTCATCACATGACCAGAGCACCACAATCTGTTCTCCTTCTCCTCTAATAAGTGAGCTACTTTGACTCCTGCTTAGACTTCCTAATTTCTTTGTCTGTCTCACAGTGTGCACCTTACCGCTGTCTCAGGCACTTTGTCTCCATCACCTCAAGCTTCCTCAGCTGCACTTTCATTGCTCAGGTTTCTGTCATGTAAAAGTACTGATCATGCCACTATATTGTGCATTTTCTTTGGTATTCTTTTACACAGTACCCCTATCATTCTAGGCCAGTTGGATGCAGCACCTCCAATTCTGTCTATGATTTCCTCATTCTGGCTTCCGTTCAACTCAGCCAGCCTTCCCAGATACTTGAAGATGTAACCAATTCCACTATTTCCCCTCATGTCAGAATTTTTACATTATTTTGACTTCCTTGATATGCTGCCCAGATCACTGTTGTATCTGTGTTCAGTTTTATCCTATATGCCTTCAGTTTTGCATTCAAGTAATTTCATTTGCTGAAGTTCCTGTTCAGAGTCTGTTTCTAGAGCCACATTGTCTGCAGCATCTTTGTCTGTCTGTCCTCTCTGACCAGTCGCTAGGGTAGTCTGTTACCAGTATGAACAGCAGTGGGTTCAGAGCTGAACCCTTATGCACACCTACTCCCACTGGGAACCCTTCTCTTGAGTTCAAACACTGTCCACACTTGTGTTATTTGGATGTGGTGCATAGTCTTCACTAATTCTACCAATGTTTCTGGGACTTCAAAACTATTTCAGGACTATCCAAAGCAGCTTTCTTGGGACCTTGTCATATGCTTTCTCCAAGTCTAGGAGTGCCCGGTTATACTATTTCCTTATCTCCTGTTTCTCCTTCATTTTCTTTTTCCATTATGACCCTAATCCCCCCCCCCCCACCTGGTATGCCTCGCACATTTGAAGTGGGCCTACTGTCATGGCCCAGTGATGAAAACATGCTTCTGCACACTCGCTGACAGCTACCTGCAGTGCATGCTCTCTTGGCATTGCAGACTATATGCCCTAGGCAATATTCTTCTGGATTTCATTCTTGCAGCATGCTAGGGATGACTCATCCCCCAAAAATCAGCAAGTCAACATCAGCTGCTAAGTCTTGTAATGCCTGTGCATAATTTTGAGGTTTGATGTTGCTAGCATCTCCCAAAGTTCAGAATTTACATCATATTTTCTGGTATCCTATTTCTGTTGTACATTTTTTATTGTATTTATTTATTTGTCTTTGTTTACTGGGAAAGTCCAACTGGGTAATACCCATTTTCAGTGGAAGCCCAGGGAGAAAAGCTCCATTTGCTTACTTTACATTATACTAAGTTCCAGTTAAACACACAGTAATTACATTTCTGGTTACATTTATACACAAACAATAGTTACATTTATACATTTCTAAGATTTTACAAAGGTGGAAGTTACAAAAGAGAAAGCTAACATGCAACTTAGTAGATTGTACAGGCAGCAGTTATGTATAAAAACTGTTTTGTCATTTCAGTGAGAGGTTGAGAGTAATCGCTTTAAGGAGAGTATTTGGAGAGTATCATACAGTGAACACAAAGTCCTAAACTTGTGATGAGCATGTGCAGGACCAGGATTGGCTTAGATGTTGTTTAAGCAGTGGTTTAAAACTATTGAGCTTGTTGGAGAGTTTTATTTGTGTGGGGATACTATTCCAGAGTTTAGCAATGTATTGGGAGTAGTGAGTCCAATATCACCGTGGCCTGACTAATAGTAATAACAGTAAAAAAAATGCACTTAACTGTTTAAACAACTGTGTAATATAAGGATGTTTCTGTGGACTTTGAAAAGCCAAGTCTAAAGGCTACCCCAACCCCACAGATCAGCAAATAATGAGAAAAAGTAAGCCAGAATGCAGGTGTGTAGCACTGGAAAATACTGACAGAACTGAATGTGGTTATTCAAGAAGAGAAATAAACTTAAGAAAGAGAGACAGTGGACTACTAAAAACAATAAATGGAGCACAATTAAAGGAGAAAGTACCAATGGGACTGCTGTGTTCCAAGAAAATGGAGCTCTTATAGTGGACAAATTTATTTTAGGCTGCCATAATATTTATAATTTACATAAAAATATAGCCCACAAACTAGTGTTCAAACTGCAGACTTCATTGCTACATACATATCTATTTGTTTGCAGGGACACGTCTGTAGAAAATAAAAACACACTAAAGAGACAGTAAAGTGCAGAGTCAATGGTGACTGTGCACAAATACAAACTCTGAGATGAAAGTAGCTTAATAACTCAGCAAGGAGAAATAAGAAAAGAAGGGGTAGACCAGGATGACCTTCTTTGAAGGCATGCAGTTCCACTACAGAAAAACAGGGGGTACAAATAATGTGAGGAAGAAGTGAAGAAAATATAAGAGAAAGAAATTGTTTGAGTAAGAGCAGTATGAGCAAATGTCAGTGTCTGTTAGGAAGTACAGAGTAAAAGCTGATCAGCAGGATGTAAGAAGGGTTTACAGACTGTAGAGCTGTTGCTTACAAACTAGGCCACTTGAAGCACTTGTCTTCAGACTAGTCACTATAGAGGCTAAAGTACACAAAGACTGGATGCCTGTAACACTTAAAGCACAGAGTCAGAGGTGGAACACAGTTTCTCCTAAATAAATGATGGGTGATTGAGTGGACTCAGACTGCCTATTGGATGAGCTTGCTGTTTGTATGCTTTAGGAATGTTTCAAGTGAATTTAAAGCACAAGGATAGAGGTGGTACACAGTTTGTCCTAAGTAAATGGTGGATGGATTGAGTGAACTCAGACTGCCTATTGGATGAGCCTGCTGTGTATATGCTTTATGGGTGTTTCCAGTGAGCTTAAAGCACAAGGTCATAGAGTAGTTGTTGATGAAGATGGCTGTATGCAAGCAGCATCTGTGTCATAGAGCATCTCAAATGGAAAAGATCAACAATGGCTCTGGTAAATCTGCCTCACATCCATGAAATCTGTGCACTCCAAGTGAGTCATAGGACAAAGAAGTACATAAACCACAACAGTGATGCATGGAGATAGCTGTCCCAAGCTTGAAAATGGCAGACTGCCTTCACTTCCTTGTTATCTGAGAAAAATTGAAAGTAAAAAATCTCTTAATCTTAGAATTATAAGTAACAGTAATAAACAGTCCAAAACTTCAGAAGTAATGTCCTGTTCTGTAAAAGTGCCAAAGAAATAAACCTGGGCAGACTTTGTCACTGGAATAACTCTGCTTTTATTTATGACAAATGGTGTTATGGTAAATACTTTCATCTACCAACTAGACTTCATCAGATCAACGTTTTACCTAGACTTCATCAGATCAACTTTTTACTAACAACTTTAACCTATGGGTTGTTTTGAGTGAGTAGTAAACTCACTCACTTATTACATGTCAACATCTTTCAGTGCTACATGATATTGTATTTATCTTGTTTTACTGATGGTATATGTGTATTATTTTTCATGCCATATGTGTGTTAATATTTGTATTAATCTGTATATTTTTAGTATATTATAATACGGTGTCAGTTTTCACCTATGTATATGTATCATCTCTTATATTTGTAGAGCTTTTTGTTTTCCCTGGGTCTCCACTGAAAACAAAATTATTCGGTCGGACTTTCTCAGTGAACAAATGTCCATCAATAAATAACCAACAGCAGAGTTTTTTTTTTTATTTATTTATCTGTTGGTTATCTTATAAAGCAGCAGGACAATCTCAGGTTAAAATGTAAGACGTTTGGGGTTCAGACTTCAGATTCAATCTCAGGTTAAAACGTATGAAGTTTGGAGTTCAGACTTGAGATATACAAGTCATGTATTTTCATCTGAAAGCTTGAAAATATTTACAAAAAGAAGATTTCTTGGAATGATGCAGTGTTTTTCAAAATGTATTCTGAATATGTCAGATATAAGTTTGTTAAGGAAATTATTAGAGTGGAATGTGGAGCTGGACTGAAATACGGAACAAGAAACATTTTGAAATGCCTGAGCAGTTAGCAAACTGAAATGCATACAGTGAGGTGTTATGATGTTTATAATTCAGCTGCATTGCAAGTAGTTGTCGGTCATAATGGAACTGGTGCAGTGATTCTGTAAAAAGATATAAAAGTTGTATGCAAATTATGCCTTTATGGAATGTCACAAAAGGTATTTAAAAAAAAAAAAGAGCTACTAGACACAGTGTGTGGTTACATGTCATATCATGAAATACAATAAATGTCAAAAAGTTTTGGGTGAAACAAAGCATAAGCCATTTCAGTGTATATTGTAAGAAGTTGTTATACGTGGGTTTACTTAGACTGCAGAGATCACTGCTGAAACTTTAAGTATGACTTAGTTGTGAAACATAAGCCAGCATAAGACATTTAACATGTATGCTGATTTATTCATGTTTATCAGAGCAGCAAGAGGACTTGTGTGTTGAAGAAATGGAAATGAACTAATCAGTTCCACAGTTATCTGTGTCTGAAAAAAAAAGCGTTAATTTCCATGTGTCTGAGTTATCCAGAGATGTATATACAACTGAGATGTGGAAGTGAGAGGCTGGCTTGAACAGAACTGTATTTTAGGGTTACAGAGATAATGGTGGTGTCTGCTTCAAGGTGCACTTTGAAACATCCTTTAATAAAGATAAAAAAAATTGGAAAGTATAGGTAAAGCTTTTAGGAAAATATTGGACTTGAAACACACAAAGTCCTCACAGAGTTGGATGCCCAGTAGGGTATAAACTAAAGAAGGGTAGAATAGGGGGATTTAAAAAAGCCTTAGATCACTGGACAAGAAAATATAAATATCCTAGCTGTTTGCAAGAGATTATGAAGAATAGAACGATAAGAGGGGAGACATAATAAACAAGAGTCTATCCGGTCTCAGAACAGACTATATAAATTGTATGGATTTAATATCTGAACTAAAGGAGCTTAGGCAAAGAAACCCAAAGCATGACAAGCCACCACTAGTTGAATTTTTGATAGAAGTAGGATCCCAAACTATGTTTGAAGAGAAAATTGAGACAAATTCGGAATCCGATATGCCGCGAGATGCTTCTTCGACTATAGAACCTGCAGATGTCTCTACCTTGGATGGGTCCAGAGCTGCTGTGCAGGCACCGGCTTCTGAGGGTGATTTCAGGTCTTCCGATATTCATATTAAACCGACGACTTCCTTTCAAACCAAAAATACTGAATTTCTCAGGCCTAAAGTTCACACTACGCCTAGGAAACCGACCAAATCGCATTCTAAGTCCCACATGCCACAAAAGCAAATGATTAGAATGGCTGAGGACCTCATTACTTTAATTAGGGGAAGTCAGCCTTCCCCCTCAAAAAGACCCAGAACTGATTTTCCTAATGATTCTTCTGATCAGGAATCTGATTACTCTGATCCTTCTGATTTCCAAGATATACCCTTAGCTACCTATGAGGATTCTGATGCAGAGGATTCCATTCCCTTTGCTTCCCCTCCAGAAGATTTTTCCTTTGGTGAAACCCTGCACACCCTTAGAGAACATTTCCGCTGGGAGAGCCAGGACTACTCCCAGTCCAAAAAGAGACTCAGGGAATTTTTAAGCTTGCCTCAGCACAGGCCTTTAGCTATCCCTCCTGTTCTGGAAATTGTAGATAATGTCTTCCTGGAATCCAGCCTTACCCCTCCCCTAATACCTTGTCTCCAGCTCCCAGGAAACCTGACCGGTACTATAGAGTGCCTGACTCCCACAAATTCCTTTTTAGGAATCCTACTGTGGATCCAGAGACCATTTCCCAGGGACCTAAAGGCATTAAGGCTACAACTGCCAAAAATCCTACCCCTTCAGACAGGGATTCCAGGGCATTAGATCAATGGGGAAAATGGTATACACCTTTGCTACGCTTGCCATTAGGGCATTAAATTGCCAGTTTCATATGTTAAAGTATCAGCAGCATATTATGGAGCTAATTAAACAAAAAATTTTGCTAATTCCTGATTGTGCAGAACACAAAGATTTACAAGAGTTAATGTATTCTGCTAACCAAGTTGGTAACATACTTTGCAATGTGGGTTTGATGCTGTAGAAGCATCTTGCAGGGCTGCTGTCACTGGGTCTGTTCTTAGAAGACATACTTGGCTTAAGGAGCAAAACTTGCCAGATCATGTCAAAGCAAAACTACTGGATACACCATTAAATCAAGAGCATCTATTTGGTAATAAAGCAGAAGAAGTCCTCAAAAGAATGGAGGAGAAAGCTAACTCTATGCAAACTGTTAAGGATTTCTTACAAGTACAAGGCCAGGGACTCCTGGCTAGCAACCCTAGATTTAAAAGAAGCTTATCTGCACATTCCCATAAGGGAATTTTGCAGAAAATACCTACGCTTCAGAGCAGGCTTTATGCACTTCCCTTTGGCTTATCTACTCTGCCAAGGGTATTCACAAAGTGCCTATCTCCAGCCATTGCATATTGCAGCCAGAGAGGAATTCAGATTTACCCATACTTGGACGATTGCCTGATTCAGGCGAACAGTCAGGAATTGCTACTTCAACACCTGACATTTGTAAAGAGACTTCTCACTTCACTGGGGTACACCATCAAAGAAATGAAATCACAACTGGTACCCGGCCAACAGATTGTATTCCTGGGAGCAAGCTTGAACACAACTTCTCAGGTGGCATTCCTCACTCCAGAGAAACAAATTTATTTGACAATCTATTTCAGTCTACTGGCCACCAAAACCCATCTATCTACAAGAAAAATACTGCAAGCCCTAGGGTTCATGGCCTCTTGCATTCTGCTAATTCCATATGCAAGACTGCATATGAGGAAACTTCAGTGGTACCTAAAAAGTCTCTGGTGTCAACATTCTCAGGACCTGGAAACAATGATTCCTATCATTCCTTGCCTAAGGACAGAGTTCCTTTGGTGGACAGAGGCCTGCAACCACAACAAGGGACTCCCTTTCATTCTACTCCCTGCCGCCCAAACTCTAACAAGAGATGCATCAGACTATGCATGGGGGGAGTCACATGGCAGGGCAGTGCATTCAGGGCAAATGGAACCCAAAGCAAGTGCACCTGCATATCAGTCAAAAAGAAATATTAGCCGTGCAGAATGCTCTGACAGCCTTCAAGGGCCTTATTCTTCCAGGACAACTATTGTTAAAGACAGACAACTCCACAGTTATGTGGTACATAAACAATCAGGGGGGAAACCATTCCTACCCACTCTGCAGACTAGCCATTGCTCTGTGGAACACAGCCTTGAGCAACCAAGTGCACTTACAAGCTCAGTTCCTGCCAGACAAACTAAATTCTCTGGCAGACGACTTAAGCAGAAATCTCATGGATCCACACGAGTGGAAACTGGAACCCAAAATATTCAAGCATTTGAGGAACAGGTGGGGGGCACCAGAGGTAGACTTTTTGCTTCCCCTCAGAACTATCAATTGAGCAAATATTGCACCAGAACTCCCCACAGCCAAGCTTGGAAAGTGGATGCCCTGTCCTTCACCTGGGAAAGCCTCTCAGTCTATGCCTTTCTTCCTCTGCCACTCTTTTCGAAGGTTCTACTAAAAATCAAACAGGACAAGCCAAGGACAACCCTGATTGTGCCAGACAGGCCACGCTAGCACTGGTACCCTCTTTTGCACAGTATGACAATGCTACAACCATGGCACCTGCCTCAGACTCCTTCCCTGCTGTCCCAGCAGGCAAGCCAGATTCCACACCCTCAGCTACAGACTCTGACCTTTGCAGCCTGGCTAATCCCCTGAATTCAACACCAGCAAACCTCACTAAGCAGGTGCTGGATGTCATTCTTGAGGCAAGGAGGCCTAGTACTAGAAAATCCTATTCGGAAAAATGGAAAAATACTGATCCTGGAGCCAATCTCAGGGAATGGGCACAACTGTGCCCAGCTTACCTCATATACTACATTACTTAACAGAAATGCTCCACAAAAGCCTATCCTTCTTTTCAATTAAGATCCATGCCTCTGCCATCTCAGCTCATTATAATACTGAGCCACCCCTCTTCTCTCAACCTCTGGTAAAACAGTTCCTGAGAGGAGCCAAAAATTTAAGGCCTCCCCCAGGAGAGCGTCCACTCCAGCCTGGGATCTTAACTTTGTACTAGAAAAGCTCACACTTCCGCCCTTTGAACCTGCGGCCACAGCAGAGTTAAAATTCCTCTCATGGAAAACAGCTTTACTTCTAGCCATCACTTCAGCAAGAAGAGTGTCTGAATTGCAGGCCCTTATGGCACTGGAACCCTTCATTATCTTCCATGCAGACAGGGTTTCCCTCAGGACTAACCCATCCTTTATACCCAAGGTGGTGTCTAGTGTGGCTTTAAACCAGTCCATTCATTTGCCAACCTTTTTTCCTAATCTTCAGAATAAAGGGGAAAGGATCCTGCATTCCCTGGATGTGCACAGGCCGCTTAGGTTCTATCTGAACAGGACTAAACCTCTCAGAAAATCTGACCAGCTGCTAGTCAGCTTTGCTTCAGGAGCAGAGGGCAAGGCCATTTCAAAGCAAACCATTTCTAAATGGATAGCACACTGCATCCATTTCTGCTACAAGCACCATGGGAAACCCACCCCACAGGGGATCAGAACTCATTCCATTAGGGCTACATCTACCTCTACAGCATTTCTCAGGGGAGTCCCTACCAGGCACATCGGGGAAACTGCAACCTGGAACTCTGTACACACTTTCACCAAGCACTACCACTTGACTGTATTTTCTAAATCCAGAGCTGAATTTGCCACAGCAGTCTTACAGGGCCTGATTGCCAGACCTAATGCTTCATAACTACCTCCACCCTTTTTTAGCTTTGGGAATTAACCCAAATCTGATGACTGCAACAGTGAAACACAAAGAACATAGTACAGTTGTGTACACTTACCATAAATGTAGATGTTCGAGTGTTTTCACTCTTACAGTCCTGGTTACCCTCCCTCCAGCCCCCTGACTTCTCTTGATTTCTTTCCTATCTTTTTTGTCTTGCATATCTTGTATCATTGGTATTTGTTTCTTGCTGGGGGTATTGCATACCATGTAATTGCTTCCTATTTTGGGGGCACCTGACATCTGGGGCAAGAAACACTGATGTAATGGCACCACACGGCAAGAAAGACTAGGTAATGGCGCAGAAATCCCAAGACTGGTATTCAGGCCAGCTGAGAGCTACCTGCTGGCCGATAACCCAAATGTGATGACTGCAACAGCGAATACACTCGAACATCTACATTTATGGTAAGTATACACAGCTGTACTTTTTGTTTATCAAATGACACACTGTGTTGTAGAATTTGAAAGCAGTGTTAGTAGCATAATTGTCTTTGGTGCAGGAGGCTGTGGATTCTACTCCCACACCATGTAGATGGAGTATTGATATTGTAGCGCCCATTTGATTGCTGATTATTTGGTGCATTTTAAGGGGGAATAGGGGATCTGAAGTAGGAGATTCATTTGTCAGCAACCTGTGGGTATGGATCCGATATCGGATCCGAACCGGCATGGTTTATCCAGCTATGGATCCGAGCTCCTAGCTCCTTCCCTCACCCATAATGCCTTGCTCTCCCTACATGACCTCAGATCTAGTTTGCTGCATTCATGGTGACAGCTTGATCTTTGAGCTCCTTCAGCTAAGTGATATTTTAGTATTTTATAAGGGTATTTTTTGTCAAAAAAAATAGTTTTTGTGTGAAAGTTTTAGGTTTCTTACCCGTTAAACTAATTTTTGGTTAAATTGCTTATTTTTTTGTAATTCCCTCCCCTCGCTGGTAGCGTAGTTTGTGTGCCCGTGGTTTCTTTGGGGCCTTTAGTGTGACTGGGTTTGTTAACTTTTTACTTGTTAACTTGTTAGTTTTCTTTTTGTTTAAAAAAAAATGTCTGAGGCCCCAAAGGCGATATTTTCGAAATGCTCTGAGTGTGGCCATAAGCTGTCCCCTGCGGATGGCCACACTCGGTGCGTTCGATGCCTTGGGGTTGAACACCTCACTTCTGGATGTTCAATCTGTGCAGGGTTCAACCCCAGGGCATTGAAGGAGCGGAGGTCGAAGTTGGTCTTGGCGGGACTTTTACTCCTGGACTCGGCTTCGGCCTCCGCCCCGTTGGTAGTTACCGCTCCTGCGGTACCTGCCCTACCTGCTCCCGCTCCTCCTCCCGGGATTCAAACTCCCTCTACAGGTTCAGAGGAGAGGGAAGCTAGGAAGAAGGACCGGAGAGAGAAGCACCACAAGCGGCGGGCCAAGACCTCCGTCTCGGCCCCGCTGGCTAAGCGGGCTTCTCCTCCGGCCTCTCTAGCTACTGGTTCTCCTCCTTCTCGGCTCCGGTCCCCATCCTTTTCACCGGGACCTGAGGAGGAGGAGACCCGACTTCCTTCGAGGCTATCGAGGCGGTACTCAAGGCCTACCTCGGTTGCCTCTTCGAGGTCGACCTATAGTCTCTCCGACGCCGATCTGGACCGGATGATGCGAAGGTTCATCCAGGCCCAGATGCAGATGGGAGTGCTCCTGCCTCCCCCCCCCCCCGGGGGGGAGCTCGACCCCCTTTTTCAAGCCCATAGCTCCTTCTCCGACCCGCTACCCGGGTTCGGAGCGCTCGGAGCCGGGCAGCTTTGGAGCCGGGGGGTGGGTCGGCTCCGATAGTACTGGCTACTTCGGATCCGACCCTGCCCTCGAGTGTGTCGGATCCGACCTCTCGGAGCCTTGGCCCGAGTTTCGGATCCGAGGGACTCAGTGTGTCTTCGGCGCCGTCTGTGTCGGAGTGCACTGGTCACTCGGATCCGAGGGGCTCGGCACCGGCTCCGATCCACTCCTCAGATCCGAGGGGGAGCCGACTGTCAGATCCTTTGGTCGAGGCCGGCTCCCCTTCGGCTTTTGATGTAGTGGAGAGGGCTCTGTTGAGGGCTTCCGGACCCCCGGCACTTGCTTCGGCTCCGTCCCGCACTCCATCTGTTCTGGGTCAGGCTTCCGTCACCCGGCCACTGGGACAGCCCGTTTCAATGCCCCAAGCAGTTCCTGTGGAACTAGACACTGCTTGCGAGGGCTCCTCGGACAATCCCCCCGAAGAGGCACCTCTCAAGCACACGTGTAAAAGGAGGCACATAGACTCCCCCGAGTCTCTAACTGAAGACACGGACTTGGGGGAAGGGGAAGGCTCCCCAAGATCACCCCCAGAGGATGTCTCCTTTGGAGACATCATGGAAATGCTTCGTATAAGAGGTGGGTGGTCTGCCCCAAAGTCTTCTTCGGACGAGTCCGTGTTCTTGGAGGCATTCGAAGCGGACCCGTCTACCTCTTGGGTGTCCCCTCCTGCCGACCCCCTGGTGGACCTTATTACCACCAGGGCGTGGAAGGAACCGGACACTGTGGAGCCAATCACCAAAAGGCCAGACAGGATTCTCAGCCCCCCTGCTGACCGTGCCTACTGGAGTAAGGGACGTCCGGTAGATGCCATGTTGACGGCACCAGCCACCAAGAGGGAACTCGCCCAGGAGAGTCCCTCAGTCCATCCCCGAGCAAGGAGTCTCGGATGATGGACCGCTTGGGGAAGCGAATGTTTAGTTCAGCGACCTTCTCAGTGAGGGCACTCAACTATCTGGCACATGTTATTAGGATGCAGCACGATCTTATCAAAGAATACGCTGCATCCCCCCCAGAGTCCATATCGGAGGAGGACAAACTTTTGCACTCCACCCGTATGGCCACTCTTCGGTCCATGACAAATACCTCTATGCGGTTGCTTTCCCATGCTACTGAGGGAGCCACTAGAGCTGCAGGAGTAGTCCTAGTCACGAGACGCCAGGCCTGGCTCTGCCATTGCGATTTCACGGAGCCCTTCAAGGCGTCTTTCGCGAACGCCCCCTTTGATGGTTCTGCCCTTTTTGGCAAGACGGTTCCCGACACCTTGGTCCAGAACGAGAAGGATGGGAAGACGCTGTCTGCCGTCAGAGTCCGCTTCTCTGTGCCCCAGAGGTCCTACTCTAGGAACCAAAAGGGCTAGAAGAAGATGTGGTTCCGGAAGTCGCAGCGATCCCATCCCGCTCCGGACAACCAGTCCTTCCGTGGCAGAGGAGGACAGGGCGGACGCCGCCCCAGGGGCAGAGGGGCTCCCAGGAATTTCGGGTCCAGAGAACCTTTCTCTGAGTGACCCGTGCAGCAACCCAGAGGGGTTGCCCAACTGCTCCACTCTGGAGGCAGTCGGGGGACGTTTTTCGGAGCACCTAGCGGCATGGGAGTCCATAACATCAGACCGCTGGGTCCTCCGTATTCTATCCAGAGGATACAAAATCCCTTTTCTTCACATCCCAAAACCAAAATCCCTCCCCGACGTTCCACCCGATCAGAGGGAGGCCGCTTCAGCAGAAATTGGCTATCTGCTGAGGAAAAGAGCCATCCATCCCGTCCCCCCAGACCAGATCGGATCAGGGTTCTACTCCAGGTTCTTTTTAGTGCCAAAAAAGACGGGGGACCTAAGACCCATTTTAGATCTGTCCCTATTAAACCTGGCAGTTCCCAAGGAGAAGTTCCGGATGGTCACTTTACAATCTATCCTCCCCCTTCTGGGAGAGAATCACTGGATGTGCTCTATAGACCTCAAGGATGCGTACTACCACATACTAATGGACAGACGGTCCAGGAGGTTTCTTCGCTTCCGGCTGGGAGCCAGTCACTACCAGTTCAGGGTCCTTCCCTTTGGTCTCACCACATCCCCCAGGGTGTTCACCAAAGTATTAGCAGTGGTTGCGGCCCACCTGAGGCTTCAGGGGGTGCAGGTCTTTCCGTACCTGGACGACTGGCTTCTCACTGCCCCAACAAGGCATCTACTATCCTTGGCAAAAGATTCCTTTCTTCAGCTAACTCCCTGGCTAGGCATCACGATAAACGTAGGAAAGTCCAACCTGGCCCCTACTCAGTTGATAGAATTCTTAGGTGCCAGGTTAGACACGAGGCAGTTAAGAGCCTTCCTCACAACCGACAGAATTCGGAATCTACGACTCCAGGTGCGGGCCATCCTCCGCTCCAGCTCAGTTCCGGCGGAATTGGTTCTGAGAGCACTAGGGTCCATGGCGGCAGCGATTTCTCTTCTCCCACTCGCCCACTTGAACATGCGGGTACTTCAGTGGACGCTCCAAGTACAATGGTCTTATCTTTCTCTCCCTCTACATCACCCCATTGCAATCAGCAAGGCTTGCAAGCGGTCTCTCTTGTGGTGGCTCCATTCCGAGGATCTCCAAGGAGGCCGCCCCTTTTGTGCTTCTCCCCCTCTCGCCACAGTGACCACGGACGCATCTCGCCTTGGGTGGGGGGGCATTTTGCGGGACGGACGGTCCAAGGCACGTGGAACAACTCAGAGACCTCCCTGCATATCAATGTTCTGGAGATGAGGGCCATGCTCTTGGCGTTGCAAGCACTTCAAGCCTTTCTTCCCCTGGGAACAATTGCGATTCAGTCAGACAACATGTTGGTGGTCTGGTACATCAACAAACAGGGGGGAACCAGGTCTTACCCTTTATGTCGGGAAGCCATGAGAGTGTGGGAATGGGCGATCTCCACCAACCGCTTTCTTATCGCAACGCATATTCCGGGTCGGTCCAGCATCCTTGCGGACAAGCTCAGTTGCACCATTCTCTCCCCGTACGAGTGGTCTCTCAATGCTCAAGTAGCGAAACGTATCTTTGCACGGTGGGGAACTCCTTGTTGCGATCTCTTTGCTTCTCCCTTAAACACCAAGTGCGACAGTTTTTTCGCTCTAATCCCTCCTCCAGGGGATTCCCGAGAGGCAGCTCTGGTGCATGCTTGGCCTCCCGGTCTGCTTTATGCATACCCCCCTCTGCCTCTGATGCTCCAGGTTCTTCAGAAAGCCTTTCGGTTGGGGTGCAGAATGATCCTCATAGCCCCATTCTGGCCTCGGCAGATCTGGTTCCCTTACCTAAGGTCTCACTCAGTGAATCCACCTTGGATTCTAGATCCCATTCGGATCTGATAGCACACCCATCGAACCTACCATCTCCGAACCTGGACAACCTGAAGCTGACTGCTTGGCTGCTCCAGTTCCACTCCTAATCAGGACTCCCGGTATTTCGTCTCCCGTTAAGGCCATTCTGGTAGCGGCGCATAAACCCTCTACCAGAAAAACTTACCGCAGTAAATGGAAGCGATTCTCCATTTGGGCGGAGCGGCAAGGTCTAGATCCCTTCACGGTTCCTCTTCCCATGGTTCTAGACTTCCTTACCACTCTTTTTAATGATGGCGCCAGTAGTTCCACGGTCAAAGTTCAGCTAGCGGACATTTCTCATTATCATGTTGGTCATGACTCTGGGCCTCTTATGTCTGCCAAGTTATGTAAAATCTTCCTAAAAGGCACCTTTCTGCTTAGACCCCTTGTCAAGCAGGCGGTTCCACCATGGGATCTTTCCTTGGTTCTTCAGGCCTTGGCCGCTCCCCCCTTCGAGCCTGCGGCCACAGTAGATCTAAAATTCTTATCTCTTAAGACTGCATTTTTAGTAGCAATTACTTCAGCCAAAAGAGTTTCGGAACTTCAAGCCCTGTCCATGAAGCCGCCTTACTTGATCTTCCATCCGGACCGTGTGTACCTCAGGATCAATCCCTCTTTTCTTCCTAAGGTAGCTTTGGAAGCAAACATTAATCAGTCCATCAACCTCCCCGTTTTCTTTCCTAAATATCAGAACAAAGGCGAGTACAAGCTGCATTCATTGGATGTTCACAGGCAGCTTCGTTTTTATCTTAACAGGACAGCTGGTCAGAGGCAATCCGACCAATTGTTCATTTCCTTTGCCAAATTCATTCTGGGTAAACCAATTTCCAAAGTCTCCTTGTCACGCTGGATTTCCCAGTTTATTCTATTAGCTTACCAAGCTTCCGGGAGGTCCGCACCGGACGGAGTCCATGCTCATTCAACCCGGTCTGTTTCTACCTCAGCAGCCTTTAAGGCTAGGATTCCTCTGGATGACATTTGTTCAGCAGCCACTTGGGCTTCATCTCATACCTTTATTTCTCATTACAAGCTGGATATCACGTCTAGAGGTAGAGCATCCTTTGGCTCCGCGGTGCTCCGGAATATCCTTCCATGATGGCCGCCCAAGATTCAGGTAGCTGGGGACTCTGTCCCACAGGTTGCTGACAAATGAATCTCCTACTTCAGATTTAGAAGTTATGTACTTACCATAACGTTCCATCTGAGTAGGTGAATTCATTTGTCTGCAACCATCCCGCCCTCCTATCCCCCTGGCCTTGTCAGTTTCCTGCATAGAATGTGTTACCCTTTGATTAGGGTATTTGATACAGGGCAAACTCGATCTGAGGTCATGTAGGGAGAGCAGGGCATTATGGGTGAGGGGAGGCACTAGGAGCTCGGATCCATAGCTGGATAAACCATGCCGGTTCGGATCCGATATCGGATCCATACCCACAGGTTGCAGACAAATTAATTCACCTACTCAGATAGAACGTTATGGTAAGTACATAACTTCTAATTCTACACTCCTGAATATGTCCTCCTTTGTATGAGATGCCCAGTAACTATGAATGTGTTGTCAGTTTTAGCCATTTCCTATTGCAGTATTAATGGTAATATAGGCAATTAATTCATCAAGAACAACAGGCACTGAATTTGTAGATGAAATATTGAGATGTAAAGTTGTTTGCTGGAGGCAACATCTTCATTAGTTATAGATCTCTTTAATGTGGAATTGTTCAGACGATTTCTCTTCTGCAGAGATTGTGTGTAGTGAGTGAAATTAGTGGGTTGTAATGACAGAGGTCTGAGTGGCCATTTATGGTTGAAATTTTCTGAAATGTGTAGTTTTGTCATTATTGGTTTATACATTTTGTTTCATTGCTTATTTAAAGAATGTTTAAAACTACAAATTTAAAATGCATTCTACAAAGTGGTGCTGTATTATATAAGCAATGTAATTTAATGCGATTTTTTTTTTTTTTATTATATTTGAACTGTTTCTTACTGAAATTGGTACATTTTGTTTGCAGTAGCATAGACTAGATCCAGGCTTGCTGAATCTAGCTTTGTTTGTATGCTTGTTATTTCCCTGAAACACTAATTCCACCTAAAACGCGGCTTTTCAGCGCTTCTGTGGATCCCTAGTGATACGTGCATTGCTTACTGTACTTATTTCCTTGTTTCACTTGAAAGAAAGTTACTGTTTGTCGTTTTTGCATTTAAGTTACTTGTAACACATTGCATTTAAGTTACCTGGCACTTGCTCACTAAAGCAATTATATAAGTCAGCACTAAAAAATGAAAAGCACTTCACCCTCACAAACTCCCTTTGAGTGCCTTGTTCCCCATTGGCCCTTTTTCAATTATAAAGGAATTCCCAATACTATTCTAGCATGTCCAAAGGTCAGTTGTTAATCTCCTCTCCGGTCCAGCTGGTGAATATGGGAATCTTGAGGCAATGTTACAACTGCCTCATGTACACAGACAACCCTCTCCTCCTCCCAACAAATTCCAACACATGTGAGAGATGCAACCATATAGCCAAACTGGAGGCTAAGCTCTCTCAACTCAGTACTGGCATAACCAGTCAGGAGAAGAAGGAAACCACACTCACTACAATTCCAGTCTCACATAGACCTACCACGACAGCAAAGCAAACACATAAACACACAAAAACATACTCGGAGGCTCTAAATAAAAATCTGCCTAAGCAGCAGAGACCTCCAAAGCAGACACCCAAGCAACCGCTACCCCAAAACAAAACATGTGCAACACATAGCTCACAAAGCCAGTGTGCCAAACAGTCACAGCCCTTAAGGCTAAACAACACACCTGATAGGTGACTCTATCGTCAGGCACACTGACGTCCCGCTCACCAGGCTGAACAAGGAGAAGGTCATGGTGAGCTTCCTGTCGGGCGCTAGGATCCGCCACATAACACAAGCACTCAGTTCACTCCAAGGCAAGTACAAATATGACTCCGTCATTGTCCATGCTGGTGTGAATTCCCTGAGACGTACCTCCCTGGACTACATGAAAAGAGACATAGAGGAGCTCTCTGAGCATGTAACCCAGGCCGGTATGACCCTGACCTTGAGTAGCATCTCACCAAGAATGATGCCACAATAGGAAGACAAGATGATCAATTTCAACAATTGGCTTAAGTATTGGTGTCATTAAAAGGGGATCCAATGCCTGTCAGCCTGGGATGACATGCTCGACAAGCCACGATGCTTTGCTAGGGACGGCTAGCACCTGTCACCCCTGGGCTTTCGGATATTGGCAAAGGCTCTTGTACCCCCATAGTGCCTTTTTTAGGCAAGGCTCAAAAGACAAACCCACCTCCATAGGTATCACAAGGGATAAGAAATAATGCTACTCAACGCCAGAAGTCTAAACCTCAAGATGCACGCACTCGAAATTCTCCTTAGCATGGAGAACATCGATATCTGTGCAGTAACAGAAACCTGGTTCAAGGCTTCCGAGAGCACCCTAGCACTACCAGGTTATACCTCATACCATGCTTTTCGGCCCCCAAACTTGGACCGAACCACAAAAGGAGGGGGGGTATCAATATTCGTCAAAGATACCCACACCTCCAGGTTGGTGGCACAGCACAAAGCATCAGAGACTATCCATGTGCAACTAACAGTGGGTAAAACTGCCTTCCAGTTTATAGCCTGCTACAGACCACCGTCCCAAACCCAGGAACCCCACTCAGCCTCCCTGAGAACACTGGAAAATATGAAGGTCTCTCCAAACACCATTATATTGGGAGACTTCAACTACCCAAACATAGACTGGGAGCATTACTCTAGCTCCAACACCCTAGCCCAAAGGTTCCTAGAATTTATAAACTCAAATGCTATGGAACAACTTGTTACCACTCCCACAAGAGGGGAAAACATACTGGACCTGATCATCACCAACATGGGGACTCTATGCTCCAGACCAGAAGTGTATCCCTCACTGGTAAGATCAGACCATAAACTAATCTCACTGGATATTCACATCCTGACCAAACTCCCTGCCCAGAAAACCACAGTGAAAAAACTCTCTAAAAATTTTTTCACACTCCAAAAACAGAGGTGGGGAATCCTTCCCCCCCCCTGTGGAAAAAAAATCCCAGACCCGACCGAAGATTATAAACGCATTCTATGAACACCTTCAGGATGGATCATCACATGGCATCAATCAACAACCAAGAACCAAGACCCAAAAGGCAGACGGCCTGGTGTCTGGTGGACACCCCAAAACAAACTATACAATATAAGGAAGAAGCTACTACTACTAAAAGCAAAAATCCCAAAAGGGGGCAAAATCTGATCAGCTCAGCAAAAACTCTGAAAACACTAAGCAAAAAAAGGCCAGCTTGCAAAAGAGAAAATTAAGACAAAATTGACACTAAGGATAATCTTTCTTTAGTTATTATAGGAAGGAGGGTGGGAACCTGGAGATAATTGCTCAGCCAGAAAAAAAATAAAAATACAAAACAATAACATTTGCCCACACACAGCTAACACAGGTTCTGACAGGTTCAGCCCACCAAAAGGGCAAATGTCTATCCCAGCAGAGTGCTGCCCCCCTGACATCTCACATGCTCAGGTAAGAGCCGCCCTCTCCAAAGCAAAAAACACAGCATCAATGGGACCAGACGGTGTCCCGGGCTGCATCCTACATGAACTCCAAGAAGAGCTAAACCCAAACATAAAACTACTGTTCAATCTCAGCCTTACTACAGGATATGTACCCAAAGAGTGGCGTACAACAACAGTGGTCCCTCTCCACAAAGGTGGTAACTCAACGGATCCTGGAAACTATTGCCCCATAAGCCTGACTAGCTTGGTCTGCAAAGCTATGGAAAGGATCATCATGGACCTCATAAATAAAGATATTGGGGACCCACAGACACTGGATCCTACCCAGTTCGGCTTTGTTAAGGGCAGATCCTGCCTAAACCCGGTCGATTTCTTTGAAACAGTCACCAAGGCCATTGACAAGGGGAAGGTGGTCCACAGCCTACCTGGACCTCACAAAAACCTTCGATGCAATACCCCACTCGGGCATTATAGATAAGCTCACCAGCTTAAATATAAACCCCTATGTCACTAGATGGGTTGCAAACTGGCTCAAGGACAGAACCCACATGGTTAGAATTGCTGGAGCCATGTCAGACTCCAAACCTGTTACAAGTGGCGTCCCACAAGGCTCAGTCCTGGGACCTCTCTTGTTCGGTATATATTTCTCGGAGGAACAGGCCAACACGGAAGGACTGTGGCTGACCAAGTTCGCAGATGACTGCAAACTGGGTGCCATAATCGACTCTCCAGCCGACACAAGCATCCTCCAAAAGGGCCTCATAGAAACAGGCAACTGGTGCCAGAGCCATGGCCTCAAGCTAAATGCCAAAAAGTGTGTAGTCATCCCCTTTGGCAAAAACAAAGTGCCCACAAATTACCACATAGGTGGTAATCCATTAAATACGGAAGAAGTAATTAGGGACCTGGGGACCCAAGTTGATAGCAATCTCTCATTTGACAACTACATGGCCAAAGTGGTTAGAAAAACATTTTATGTAGCCCACCTAATCATGAAGGGATTCACATCTAGATCAGGGGAGGTCATCATGCCTCTTTACTCATCCCTCATCAGGCCCATAATTGAGTACAATGCCCCTTTTGGGATGTACCTTACCAGACACCTGCAGCAACTGGAAAGACCCCAAATGTACCTCACCAAGAGGGTCAAAGGGCTCAAACAGATGCCATATGCTGCCCGGTTAAAGAAACTCCAGCGTTACTCAGTGGCATACCGCCTGCTCAGAGGCAATCTGTGCCTGACGTATAAAGCCATGTCCAACCCGGAATTAATGGACATGCTGCACCTCAGAAAATCCAAATCCCATCGAGCTCTGCCGAGAGACTTGAACCTCAGCACTGAAATAAATAGGACATGCTGGAGGGACAGATTCATAACCCAGAGGCTCCCTTCACTCTGGAATAAAATCCCAGTCCAGGTTAGGCAGAGTCCCTCATTGACTCTCTTCAAGAGGAATCTTGATGAGTGGATGGGAGATCATAGGTTTACCCCAGGTATCACTTCTGTGTCACTGTTAGACAGAGGCACAGTATACTAACCTCGAAAAAGGGCATAGCAAAATTAATTTAAAATGGGTGGCGAAAGCCAAACACACTCTGGCTAGGCTTATAAATGCCCTAGGGCAGATAGCCTAGTATGAACCTATGATCAGGAAGGTGAATCAAAGAAGAAATAAATGTATGCATGGCCCTAAAAATGTGCGCAAGGAGTCCCAGCCCAAAAGTAAACTTAATCCTCCACTGGCCAGATGCATTTTCTATAAATATGGGTTTTCATGCCCTTTCACTGGCAGAGAAGTTTGCTGTCCATGCTAAGTCTGTTTTAACTGTGAGACTGTACTGTTTGTTTAGCAAATGGCTTTCTATGTTTGTGATATTCTAGCTTAAGCTACTGTACGCAGGGAGGAGAGAGGTTACAATTCTACATTCACTAAGCTGTAAGGCTCACTCGCCTATGTTTAGATTAAGTTAACCAACCCTTTGGAGCAAGGCACATGGGCATCTATTTTCTGAGGACATGACTTTTATAGTAAATTGTGTGTGAAGGAGCAGCAGATAAAGCAGCTTTATTAAAGGAAATTTCCATCTTCACGTGCAGTTTAAACTACATTACAAAATATATTTTCTTCTGTACATTTAAATAATTGAAGGAAATGACTGGAGTGAATTTCTTGTGTAGTGGCCTACCTGTGGGCATGGCTCATAGGGGTGTTTCATGAGTACGGTGTGGGTGGGGCTTAAGGGGTGCCAGAGCACTACTTCGCCTAGGGTGCTATATCAGCTAAGGCCGGCCCTGAACAGCCACAGCGAAAAATGTATATGATTAATGGTGATTTATGCATATACTAATATGACAGAGAGAATACAGTTGTTTGAAGAAAAAAAAAATAATTGTGTTTGTAAGTATAACAATAGTGGTAGCACATTTAAACTTTAACTTGTAGAAAGAAAAGGTAAAAAATAACACAGGATGTTAAGAGATTTAATAAAATCTGGACATTTTAAAGTAGGAAAGAACAGAGAATAGAAAATAAAAGGAGATTTTTTTTAAGGCTAAAATTGACTGTATAGATCATAGAGCAGCATGGGCTAGAATAGGTGAAAACAGCAAAATATTAAAGAAGGGAAAGGGATAAAGAAACTAACTGCAGAGTTTAAAAAGGAAGAAATGATGAGAGAAGTAGTACGGTAAAAGCATATGATAGTGAGACCATTTTATAAAAATCGGACTCAATGTAAAAATATTTAGAAGTGGAAAGAAGAATTTAAAAGAAATAAAATGAAATATAAAGAACTTCCACAGAATTATGAGAAAGAAATAGAAAAGGGAAGTGACAAAATAAGGGTAAAAGAAAAACAGGTGTATGAAAAGAACAGAAGAAAGATAAAAAAATTATGTGATACAGGCAGTGACCTTTTTGAAAGGAAAAATAAGCTTTCCTTTAGGAAAAGAAGTAAAACTGAGAGTGTTAAGGATGGGTGCTATATCTTGGATGACAAAGGAAATATAAAATACAAATAAAAATATATTATGGAGATGGGAAAAAGTTTTGTAGAAAAAAATGCATGAAAAATAGGAACTAGATAGGCAAGAAGAATGGAAAGTGAAAAAAAAAATCTGAATTTTTTTTTTTTTTAAAAAGTGATATAACAGTAGAATCACAGAACATAACAGCGGAACAATCATCTAGACCTGACAGTGTGAATCCTGGCTCTAGATGATTGTCAGTGTTGAGATGACACCCTGATCCCATGTGCAAAATGGGAAAAAGGGGTTGTGGGTGGATGAATGGCTATAACATTAGACAAAATAGAGAATGTGGTAAAAGAAGGGATTAGATGGTATAAGTTATGAGTACTATAAGGAAATTAGTATAAAAGAAAAGTTTTTTAAATACATTAAATGAATGGATGAAAGAGAGTGAAATGGATGAAAACATGGTGGAATGATAAAATTTATATGGAAAAAGGATGAAAGAAAATATATAAAAAAAATCGGAGGCCCTTAATACTAGGGGATACTGGCTGTAAAATATTTATGATAATACTACAAAAAAGGATGGACAAAAGTATTGGATGAGTTAGTAGGAGAAGAGATTTATGGTATAAAAGGAACATGAGTGAAATAAATGTTAATTGTAATAAAAGTAGTAGAGATGATACTGAAAGAAAATAAAGCAAGCAGGGGTATTGCCATTTTTTTCAGTTTGTACGCTAACATTCTACATTGTTGCCTCCCACCATGATCGTGAGCAGATGTGGTCATCCATGCTGCTGTTCCTCTCTGTATTCATCTCCATTGTCCTGTCCCAGATAATGTCCATGTCCAAACCAGTATACAAACCACCGAATATAAAAGTAGTTAGCCTGTGCTTATTCACTGGTGCATAAAACATGCTGTCACATTGCTTCCTGTTTTTGCACTGCTACAATCAAATGAGTACTGTACTGTACTGTGACAATGCCAAGGACCACAACAAGATAGCTGGTTCTAAAGATTTCCAAATGCAAACGTAACTAGTGTTTACAGACCCTTTTAAAACATCAAGGTAGCTGTTGTGGAAGTCCACAACATGACACAACTTGCATACTTGTACTTTTCTTTTAACTAGTTTTAGTTGATTGCTGTGGTTTTAGTTTGGTTTGTTTAACAATGTTAACATAAACCATTCACCAGAAACGGCCTTTGTTAGCCTAAATCCATACACAGCATGCAAGCATACATTAATATATAAATATGCTACAGCAGTCAATCTTACCTGTTCTCTAGACCACCACTCAAAGTTAGAGGTACGTCTGTTGCTAATCAGGTACCAGACTGTGTTGTAATTAGTGCCATACTCCAGGTTGTTACAAGGCATAGTGAGTAATGAACAATTGAAAGTGCTGCTGTAGAAATTGTAGTTCTAATTTTGGGATTGTGGTAATAAGAATGGCAGTCTGTTTCAAAGTCTGTAAGCAGAGCATAAATGTCAGCCATTCAATGACTGAATCTGACCATAACACCAAAGTGGCAGCTCTTCACTTAACAGAGACTGCATTAATACAACACTGAACAAATCTATTAATGGCTGGGCACACTTAAGCATTTCCTTAAATAACTGGGACAAAAAGAGAAACAATGGGCTGATACAAGATGCTGTGTTGAGTTTAATTCCTTTGAGGCTACATTAAAAAGAAAAAAAAATAGGACAGTTGTTTACAGTAGGCCATCCTGCTACAGCCTCTGAGTACTTTGCCCAAGCATATTGCTTGATAAATCTGTTACTCATAAGTCACTGTAGTCCTCAATAGGATCTTGTCTTCTTAATTCAGCTAGCTATGCCAAAGGCTTCATTAATGGTAGTCATGGGAAAAGGTAAACAGAAGAAAGTACAAGTGGTCCCTATATAGTTCTAAATAATTTTACTTTTAGGAAATTAAACTAATGATCTGCTCCTAGTCGCCTCAAAAATTAAGAAAGACAAAGTTTACAAAGTCAATAAATGAATTTAAATGAACTAGGCAGAAACTCAACACTGTCAGTGGCACAACAGGTAGCACCCTCATCTTTGATGAAGAAGGCTGTGGGTTTAATTCCCAGACCAGGTAGATTGAATGGCAATACAGTATAAAGGAGATGGTGTATTGAGTGTGCCATCCTTCAGATGAGAAGTTAAGCTGAGGTCCCATCTGCTTGAGTTTGTAGTAGCTCATATTGATGTAAAAGATCCCATGGCACTTATTGAAAAGAGTACCTTTTATTTATATACAAAATTAACTCTTACTTACAGCATATTTACATATTTGCAAATATTTACAAATGTATAGATATATAAATCTATTTACACATATTCATAATTTCCTTTATAATCATACTAAATTCTCATCCCATTTTAGACACGCACCCCTTTTCCTATAACCACCATCTGATTTTACTTAATATTATTACTAAAATCCATTTGCCATTAAACACAAATTCATTTATTCTTTCATTCCATATAACCCATGTAGCCTAAACTATCTTTTTATCTATTCTTTTAACACATTCTTTAATTCTATTCTTATAATATCCTTATTTAATTATATCCATGCTTATTTTATCCACTTTTATATCTTCAAAAAAACTTCTTTACATAGTCTTCTGATAATTTTTTTAGATTGCAAAAACACATGTTCTGTAGTTTCTTCTTCTTAACAATGTAAATATATTCTATCACTTTTCTGTCTATATGGCATATTTCCTTTTACTAGCAATTTATCTATTACCAGTCTCCATATCTTGCCATTCTACTTTCTGATTACACAATTTTCTTGCTTTAATTGTTTCATCTGCTAGATTTTCCCATGGTTTTACATAGTAATGTTTTATCATTACATCCTTGTACCATACTTTTCTTTTTCTGTATCATCAATTTTTATTTACCACAAAATGTTTTTTTTTCTTGGTAACATTTTATTTCTTCATTTATACATTTTTTCTCTTTTACTCTCTCTTACCATATCCCTAAATTTATCATACATTTATGCAGTTTTGCTACTAATATCTATTTTTTTCATTTATCCACTTTAACACATTGTACAATTTTAATAGAACAACATATACCACTGGATTAATTAACACTAAACCTCCCTCCTCTTTATTTATATACAAAACTATTTTTACTGGATTTAATGTAGAAGCCCATATAAATGATAATACTATCTGCAAAAATTTCTTTTCAAATACTGTTGGCAATATGAATACACTTGCTAACTATGTTATTTCCCCATTAGTACTGAATTTATGAAATAAACCTTTTTTCTAAATGCTAATTTGTGTTCTCCAGAAAAGACAGGTTTGTTTTATTTCTTCTATTGTTTGTTTTCCCATTGAATTCTATTTACATATTTATTCCTAAATTTTATATCTCACACAGATTTAATTCATTGTAAAATGTATAGCCCCTGTCTTTACTACATCACCTAAACCTTTAATTTTTTTCTTTATTTAAATCCATCCCTATCACCTCTAGACAATCATTTGTACAAATTATTACTTCTTTTGTCCAACTTTTGTAGTTTGCAATTATTATAATGTCATCTACATATGTTAACAAAAGTGGAATTCTTAACCCTTCAGGTCTTGTATACCTGTCGTCCTTCATTTTGTGCTTTATCTCATATACATACATACATTCTTAACTAATGCAAAGAGTGCACTCACTGGACATATCTGTTTTACATCACTTTTCATGTGTATCTCTTGGCTTAACCAGCAATTTTACGAGTATTTTTACTTATTACAATACGCTGACATGCATCATTTAATACATTTCTCATTTGGATCCTTTCATTATTTTAAATCCAGTTGTATTGAATGCCTTATTAAAGTCTCTTGTCATGATTTTTTGCTTCTTTTCTATTCATATCATCTGCAACTTCTCTATCATTAATAATTCTTGACAACCCTTCCCCTTTGTACTATATATACTGTCTTTCATAATATTTTCCATTTTTAGTTTCAAGTCTCTTGTTTTATTTACATAAAAATATAAACATTTTTTTAATTGTGTTCTATATTCCTTCCACTACATAGTTCTTTATACACAAAAACCTTCATTTAACCATTCATTCAAAATCTTTTAATTTTATTACCAATCCATTACATTTTTATACATTTCATACCCTATTTCCATCTGATCCTGAAGCCAAATCTGTATTTACTCGTCCTAATACTTTATCTAGCTCATTTAAAAAAGCTGATTATTCTAACTCTTAATTTCTTTTTTTACTTTCCATGTTATATTCACTACCTTCTTTTTTCTTCTTTAAACATTTCTTATACAGATTGTACTACACTAGGCATATTTTTTTCTTGTTCTTTCTATTTCTTATTTTACATTTTTATTTTTCTCATAACATTATCATCTTCCTTTACTAATTTCCTTCCTTGAGAAATGCTTCTCCTTTTCTTGCAAAAATATATGCTTACATAATTTGTGTATTTTTCTTGATTTCTTTAATATAATTATTTTTCTTTGTCTGTCAAAGTACTTTCTATCATTATGTTCTAAATCTTCCAATGCATAGTTATACGTTCTATTATATTTTTCTTTTTCTACTTTTCACACATCATATTACCACTGCAAAAACTATATTTTCCTTAAATATTATCCACCAATCAATCCAATTTTTTAAAATGTTCTCATAGTAATATGATTTTTCCATAATTGTATTACTTATCTTTCCTTCATTCCATGCTTTCGCATTTATCCTTTTTATTAATTTGCCTATTTTTATATATTCCTCGTTTTCCTTTAACTCTATCCATATTTGAAGATCAAAAAATCCTGTTTCAACAACCTTCTTTTCTCCTATAACTAAATCTTCTGATACTACAGTTTGTTTAGTTTTATACATACCCCTTTTGTAAGTCCATGAATTTTGCCCCAGAGTTTTAACTTACCATGTTTTATAAGTTCTAACATTGTTTCGTATTCCTTTCTTTTAATGCTTGCCTCTTTAATCACAATTAGTCTCCTCTTGTTATAGTCATATTTATCACTACATAGTCTGAAATATGATGAAATAAGCTTCCCCTTTCTTTACAATTAGTATAAATGTATAATATTATAATTTTGTATACTTGTTCCTTCTATGTTAAATCTACAATGGTTAATCTTCCCATTTTTGCTAAAGTTACATCTAATATTTTTATTGTATATCTACAAAATATGGCTATTCCAGAACATCTCTCATTTCCCCAATTCCAGATTATTTTTCCTCCCCATAGTTTCTCTGTTTGTAATCTTTCTTCATTTAAAACTCATGTCTCTTCTATATGTTCACCACATTTACAGAAAGCACTCTAAGATTTTCATTTTCCCTTTTCCTTAGATTCATGGTTTCATAAGTTCATAGCTAATTATTAGCTTTCTTAATATGCCATTCTAAGCCTAGCCAGTTTTCCTCCCAAAGATGAGAACCAGACATTTTACCTTGTGTCTGGGAATCAGACACCTTAACCATTGTACCACCACCAAGTATTAGTTGTATATATTCTTTTTTGTCCATTTCCTTTTTTTTGGTACCTATCCCTTTAGGTTTTCTTTTTCTGTATTTTACCCTTTTACCAATAGAATTCTTGTTTTCTTCTTTTACTATCCCTAAATATATGTCTTTTTAATCACGTATTTCAAAACTATCTTCTATGCCCTCTTTATTAGTTTTTTTCTCATCTAATTTCTCTTCTGTTTCTATAACTTCTAAAATTTATTTTTTGTTCATTTTCTTTTTTTTCATCACTCATTTTCATTTTTGCAGTCACATCCTTAAATGTCAAATTTTGTTACATTTATAGAATTTCAATTCACTTTTTTTTGCATAGTGTCCCATTTCCTCACAAATATAACATTTCTTTTGTCACAGTTACTTCTCAAATGTTACATTTCAAATGTCCTGTTCCACAAAAGAACATGCATTTGGTTGTCTCCAGTATTTTATGTCATCTCTATTCC
The DNA here is from genome assembly GCF_019279795.1 of Protopterus annectens. Classification (NCBI taxonomy): domain Eukaryota; kingdom Metazoa; phylum Chordata; order Ceratodontiformes; family Protopteridae; genus Protopterus; species Protopterus annectens. The sequence continues at coordinate 221,573,546 of NC_056732.1, read as the reverse complement.
CCTCCACATTTATGGTGCTTGGTATATGTATAATTTTTTTCTCTTTCTATTTTTAACACAGTGCAGTCGGTGAGCATTCTAAGTTGGCCATAGGTGGTATAAACTATAGTTCTAGATGATTGTCGCAGTTGAAGTGACACCCCAACCTGATGAGCAAAAAAGGATGGATTACAGCCCCCCCCCCACCAGTCAATAAACCACTTTTGCCATAAACTTTGACATTGTCTAGTACTACTTTACATAAAGTCTTCAAATGTCCTTTTAAAATCTCCATCTCCCTACCTTTGTTCGAAATTGTACATGAATTTTCTTTTGTTTCCCTGTTAAATGCTTTTGTCACATGAAGATTCTATTAGTTGTAGTCTTTCTTTTTTCATATTCTCCAAGAAGAATTTCCATTGAAAAAACAATCTCAAATATGTCACAAAATGTCTCTGTTAATAAGAATAAATGTTCTTACCTCATGTGCTTTTACACCCAAATGAGCTATTAAATTGTCCTACACTTCATACCTGACCATTTCTTTGTTGTCTTTACTGTGAATCCTTAACATTTACTTCAGTTTTTAAAATTTCTTCTGCCTTCTTTTCTGCTAATCCCCTTCTGCCTTCTTTTACTTTCTTTCCAGATGTTTTCCATCTCACCACTATTCTTCAAGATTATCTCTGCATCCTCCTTTTGTATTTTCTCCATAATGTTACCCCAGTAGACATCTCCTTCATTTTCTGGCTTGCTGCGCATCATGCTTTTTTATTAAGCAAATCACCCCGTAACCCTCCCATGTGTAGGGTTGCAATTATACATCCATCATCTGCTGACTCATCTACATCAGATTTCTTTGAAATATCTCAGAATCCTGCACACATTCTCTGATCTCAATATTTGCTTTCTTCTCTCAATATTTGCTTTCTTCTCCATTTCTCTCACCTTCTCTATCATCTCGTTCCCTCTCCATCTGTCTTCTTGTTTCTCTGGGCCACCTCTGCACCTGGGACGGAAACAGGAAATGTTCTTGCAAAATGGGTCCCACTTGCAACAGTGATGAGTAGGGGAAGTTCCTTGATGCCCTGGCCAAATTTCCCCTAATAGTATAAAGACCATCTCATGTCTTCCCCAAAAAGAGGCTACTAGTCCTAAGAGGAATAACCCAGTCAACAAAGGATAAATAAAAGTTGCTGTATGTCATACGTAAACTGGTCTGATTTTCTATGCACTGTTAATAAATGGATAATTTACATGATTTGGAAAGGTTTGACCATTCCAAGGACTGTAAATGTAATCCAACAGGAGTGTTGTGGTTTAAAGTGTACCTAGTAAAGTACATGTGGTTTGGGATGCTAAAAGCATAATAAGGTGACAGTAAATTTATATATGTTAGCCAGATACATGAGCTGGTCTGAAGACCACATTCTGGGCTAAAAAAATACCCTATCAGTTTTTTTTTTGTTTGTTTGTTTTTTTATAGGCCACAGTATATATATTCAGATGTAGGAAGAGCAGCAATATACACAATAATAAATCAAAACACATTGTAGTATAACTAAATCAGAACATGACAACTAATGTCAAATTTTGTTGCATTTATAAAATTTTGTTACATTTGTAAAATTTCAGTTCACTTTTTTGTAAAAAATTTATAAAAGTCCACCTAGAACTAACAATAGTGGAGATAATTTTTTTAAATGAACACAAGAAGAGTAATGAGTTGCACATAAAATGACAAGAGGGATCTGATCTCAGGGAGAGAAAGGTGTATTCCCTGAACAGAGAACTGTTATAGAGTTACAAGTAAATAAACAATGGAAAGACAAACAGGTAGTGAAAATATACAACAGTGCAGATTTAATTGGAATGATAGAAATGGAAGCATTAACTAGCAATGCAGTTGTTGACTAAAAATTAAAACAATAGACTAGTAACTAAAGTCAGAGCTATAAAGGGAAAAACATAAATAAGTAGATAGAGATGGAGTGATGAGCATATAAAGGGGCAATATCATAAAAATATTTAAATGAAGGACAATAACAAAATGGCTGTATATAAAACAAAGATTTAAAGGTCGGATTTTGAGATACCAAGGTAATATTATATGAGGGGGCAATGGTGAAATAGAACAAAAAGTTAACCAGTTACATTCCTGCACCACTATTTAGTAAAATCACATACATGAAGTAAAAAGACACCATCTCATACAAAGGTAGACTTCATATTCATTGTTCTGGAACTCTGTCCCCACTTTTCAAACTGAGGTGGTAACTATCAAGAATGTGCTTCACTACATATTATAGTCAATTACCTTAAGGTACAAAAGAAGGCAAAGCTGTAGCTGTGTGGGGGTAGGGGTGAAGGGACAGCTTACCTGAGTTCATGATGTTAGAGGAATGAACAGCTGTTTAGCTGAGAAGCTGATCAGTCTATGCAGGCAGTATTCAAACTTATTAAGCAGGCACAATAGCAAATTTTACACACAAAGTCTCAGAATAATCAAGTATATTAATGTTTATTTTGCAGTATAAAACTTCTCACCGCTCTATGAATTAAAACATTGTGCTGGTTATGCAGAATGGTAATTTATTTCTAAACAAAAATAAACAGTCTTTGAGAAGAAAACATGTAGCATACTTTTAACAGTGCCTTTTTATCTTTACATTTTCTTTTCATTCCCTTGAACATCACTTTCAGCAAAATATCGAAAATAGAACTTTTACTTTACCCTGACTGACCTTTTCAGCCTCCTTGGTCTCCTGTTGAGTGCATTTTAGCAGTGTTATATTGGTAGGTGGTACAACACTTTAGGACTATACTGTTCTGTGGGGGGTTTACAGAGCTGAAGTCATTATTGAATTATGCTGTTTGAAGTGCTCAGGACAAATTTCCTCCGTATAGTACTACCTCTTGATATTAGCAGTTCTGTTAAATGGAAGGAAACCGTGCTGTCACTACTGTGCTCCACCCCCCAACCGATTGGCTAGCAAAACAGTTAAGTGTTTTGCAGAACATAAAAGCAAGACTGAATGACGAATTAGGTGATAAATGCAGAGTAGAATTCCAAATAAGGTTGGTGTTTTGGACTACAGAAGTCATCCATCCCTGGTAACTGTAATATTGACAGCACACCCCTTTAAAGTTTGACCCAGTAGTTAGGGACCTAGGGATGCACAATGACAGTAATCTAGCCTTTGATCATCACATGTCTACACTAGTGCAGAAATCATTCTGTGTTGCACAACTTGTAAACAAAAGTTTGGCATCTAGGTTCAAGAAAGTCATTGTTCCACTGTATTTGGCATTCATCAGACCTATCATTGAGTACAGTGCCCCCTTTGGTATGTACCTAACCCAGCATAACCAACAATTGGAATGTCCACAGAGGTTCTTCACCAAAAGAATATGGGGTGTAAGTAAAATGTCCTGTGCAGACTCCCTCAAGGCCCTTATCCCTGTACTGTCTCCCTTACAGGCTCTTGAGGGGTGATCTTTGGCTGGCATACAGGGCATTGTCAGACCCGACTTTGATGGACCTCCTGCATATCCACAAAACAAACAGCACCAGAATTACCTGTTCACCTTGCCCGTGATATAAATAGGACCTGCTGAAGAGACAGGTATGTATCCCAGACATTGTCCCGTCTCTGGAACAGGCTCTCCATCCATGTGAAGCAGAGTTCCTCCCTAACCCAATTTAAATACAACTTAGACATTTGGATAGGCAACAGGAAATTCATCCCTGGTTTGGCACCTATGTCTCTAATGGACAGAGGCAACTTGTAAATGGTTCATCTCCAGGCCTCTGATTTTAAATATTTAATCTTCCAAGCCCATGCTTACACTTATCAAGGGTGCCAGAACTTGTCAGAGATTTAGGATGCGTAGCTGGGCTTAAAAATTCCCTTGTGGGCATTAGCCTAGTAAACACCTATGAACAAGCCAGTGGGGGGGGATTCATAACTTAGCAAGTAAGTGATGTGGGAAAGGATTGGAAAGGGCCAGAGCAATAGGAAGATTTAATGTTTTTAGTTTTTCTGCTACTCCCTTGAGTGATACATGTACTCTTTATTGTACATATCATAAGCATGCCGATGCCCTTAGAATTAAAGCTGATACCTTGTAATATAGCTAAAGCATTTGATAAAGTGAGCCATGAAACAATGTGGCAGATGTTAGAGGCATATGGCACAGGAGAAAAACATTAATGTAATAAAGAAGTGTTATGAAAATTCATGGGTGCAAGTTATGATAAATGGATGGAGTAGAAAAAATAAATACTAATAGAGGATTAAATTGGTGATGCCCGATTAGTAATGATTACAGTAGTGGAGACATGTCTGTATGAAATGAGGGAGGTAAAATGTGGAACAGAAGGAAATGTTTTTACTTAGTTTAGAAAAAACAAAATAAACCAGTGTTCCTGCCATAGCTCTCTTCATAAACTTTAATATGCAGTAAAAAATGCAGCTAAAACAATAAAATGTATACAAGATAAGCACTTCAGATTAATATAAAGCTTCCTCAGATCTTATAACCAAAAATCAATAAAAAGTTTTATATCTATTATCCAGTCAAATCAATTTTATTAAGGAAATAGACCAATAAGTTCATCGTTTCACTCTACTCCCACTTAGGGCTGGTTTTAGGGGTATGCACCCATTCAAACCCAGATATTTATCTACTTGTAGTTTTAATATCCAATCAAGTTCTAGTCTTTCAGTTTGATTGACAGTATCTACACCCCTACTATCTTCATGGATGCATTGTAATACCCTAAAAGAAAAGGAGTGTCCCTTGCGGTCCGATATAGCCACAGCTTATTGATTATTAGACAAGTTTTGTTTTTAACCTGTGGTCATTGGTGGTGTCTTAATATTATACAGTGGATTACTTTTTGAGTTTGTTTCTGTGGTGGTGATAGAGGGTCCTGGCTTTTGTTCTTTAAGGTTCAAATGGGGGACATGCAAGGACCTTCAGACTGAAGGACAGATACCAGGGAGGAACTGGATCCCATACTGGGGAAAGAGCAAAGATGTACCATTGAGGAATGCTTTAAAAATCTTGTGGGAAGCCAGAGGCACATTATCTCTGCCAGTGTGAAAGTTAGAAATGGCTGCTAATTGCACTTTAATAGTAGAAAAACTAGAACCTGATTAAAACAACTCAGGGAGAAAATCCAAAACGGATTCCAAAGGAGCTAAGAAGGTTTTAGTCCCCAAGATTCTGCCCACAGGACAATTTTTTTCCATTTACTGGACTACACGTTTGTAGTGGACTGCTTTTGAGAAGATGACAATATATGAACAACAGCATATGAAAGCTAGAGATATCTGGCCATCAAGGGAAATGGGGGAATCATGCAGTCAACTTGAGGGACTGAAGATTAGGGAAATCTAGGCCTGCTGGTTCAGAAATAAGATCCAGAATGGTATCTTGTACTGGGGGGGGGGGGGATACTTCTGAAGAGGCCAAAGGAAGAGAAACCACAGCTGATGAGGCCAGAAACCACTGAGAAGATATCTCCGACTGTCTAACCTCATGGCCTCCTAGCAAATAGAATAAGAACATGCTCTCCTTTGTTTGAGAAACCAGATAGACATTTCTGTCTGTAGAGCAGTCACATCCCTGGGAAGAGCATCCTGAAAAGCTTGCAATGCAAGGAGGACTGCTGTCATCTCCAAAGCATTGATGTGAATGTGGGGCACTGACAAGACCAGGACCCTTGAACCATCTTGTCTTTGAAATGCCCCACCACAGGAGGAGGGCATCCATGGTGACCATGACCGAGGGAGAAGGAATTACAAATGGTCTCCCATTGGTTACCAAGGTAGACTGCAACCACCAACTAATCTGCTGATGATACACTTTTGTTAACCATGTGGGGAATTCCATTGAATGAGTAAGGAAGGACCACTGAACAGCCGGATTCCATTCTAGAGCCCTCGTGATATTTTGCTAAAGGAACCAACCCTATTAATGCTGCCATGTGACCCAGAAGCTTCATAACTGCATGTACTGGTGGCTTCATAGCTGCAAGCATTGACAGGGCCTGAGCCTGAAGGCAGAAAACTCTGGAGTTCAGGAGCCTGGTGATTTGGTTGATCGTGTCTAAATGACACCCTATGAATTCTAAAATTTGTTCAGCCTGAAAGCTCGATTTTGGATAATTGACTGTGATGACTTAGTTGTCGCACAGTAAAAGTAAGGAGTCCCTGGATGTGATCAAAGATGCCCTTGTGTAGGCAGTGAGGAGCCAATCACCCAGTTACAGAAAGACCTGAAATCCTTGCAACCGGAGCCAGGCTGCAGCCAGTGCCATTCACTTGGTAAACACCCAGGGGGGCTGTGGTGAGACCAGATGTCAGGGCCACGAACTGGTAATGACTGGCCCCCAGCCAGAAGCGTAGAAACCTCCTGGAATACCTGTCTATTTTGATGTGATGGTAGACATCCTTGAGGTCTATCGAGCACATCTAATTGTCCTCAGAAGAGGTAAGATGAACTGCACTTTTGTAGAGCAGATTTAACTTGCCTAAATAAAAGATTGGTCTGAGGTCCTTTGCTTCCTTTGGAATTAAAAAGAACCTGGAATGGACCCTGGACCCTTTTTAGTCTAATGGGACCTCCTGAATGACTCTTTATAATCAGCTTGCAAATCTGTACAGCTGCAGAATGTTTCTGATGGGGTGGATCATCTGGGAGGCATTTTGGGTGAGAATTTGGTACTTCTAAAAAGGTAATGTAATAACCTCTAGATATGAATCTCCGGACCCAGGCATCTCAGCTGATGGCCGCACAAGCTTTTGGGTGAAGAGCCAGATAACCCCCAACTGCCTGCAGAGAAGAGCAGCTGGGCAACCCTTCAGGATCGCTGAAAGGGCCCACTGGGAAAGGGCCCGTGAAAGCCAAGAGTCTGTGGACCACCTCTGCCCCGTGGGTGGCTTCCAACATGATTCCCTCCATTTTGGGGCAGAACCCTGTTGGAGGAATATCCTGGGAAGAGTACTGTGCTCTTCTGCAGGAGAGACGCTTACCCCCCTCCTGATTCCTTAAAAAGGTCCACTGGGGGGGGCAGCAAAGTATACTTCAGAGGCAGAGTGCGTTGTCGCTCTTGTCCACTCATTGTCAGTGTGGCTTTAACAATTGGCCCAAACAAGGAGGAACTGTCAAAAGGGACATTAATGTAGGATGCCTTGAAACAATCTGCAAAGTTACACAAATGCATCCAAGTTTAGTGCTGCATGACAATACTGTATTCTGTGGCTCGAGATGCTGCATCAGCCACATTCAAGATAAGCATGGAAGCATTGGCGATGGAAACCAGGATAGGCATCTGAGTCTCCAGCATCTTTTGCATTTCTGGAGGCTCCTGCATCTTGAAGGTAATTGAGTCTTCAAGCACTAGGTCCCATTGTAGTCTTGTCAAGTGTGACAGGTAATTAAGGGCTTGCAGTGGAAAAGTGGCTGAGGCATACAAATGCTTCCCTAAATGATCCAATACCTGAGACTTCCTGTTTGGGGGTCAGTTGAAGAGTTTTCCCCAGAAATCTCCTTCTTGGTGGCTGCCAGTACCACAATGGTATCAACACCCAGACCCTTACTCCAGTGTGGCCTGTCCGTGAGGGGAGTGAGAATCTTATCCAGCTTTCTGGGGGTGCACTCCACTGTGTTGGGTTCCTTTCATGCCAGCCAGAGAGGAAACCAGTCAAGGCGTAGATAGGCCTATGCCAAATGACTACAGAAATACTGACTCCTCTGGAGAGGGCGCTTCAGTGGTCCAGCCTCTGTGCTGGTGAAGCAGCTCCAATAAGTCACTGAAATAGGAGTCATCATGCAGAGACTTGGGGGATCCTCTCCTTCCTTATGATCAGTATCCTCAGTGAGAGACTCCTTTCTTTCCTGAAATCTCCCATTCTGACAAAACTGGGGAGGAAGGGGGAAAGTCAATTAGCCCTGCAGTGGGAGCAGACTGGGGGCTGGCTGACATAAGTTGTCTAGGAGCAGAATAATGACTGGTCATAGGTGCTGATGAAAAAGGGGAGGGGATGCTGACTGGAGACATCCGACCCTCCTCCCAAGAGGAGAACATGCTCTCTGTAGCGACGAAGGTCGAGGCAGAGGCTGACTTCTCAGGTCCAAGGGTTCCAGAACCTGAGAGTACCAGAGACAGACTTGAACAGAGGGAGCCAAGCCTGGCCCCAACATTGAGATTATCACTGAGCTGTCCAAAGCCAAAGCCTCGAGTGGAAGTGATGATCCCAAAACTGGAACCTTTGACTCAGACCTAGAAACTGTAGCATTGATGCCATGGCTCCAAGTTTCCGATGGATTGAAAAAGTCGAGGTAGAGGCTGCCAAAGAAAAGGACAGAGCCAAAGACAGCCAAGCCATCAGATCCAACCCAGTGGGTTGAAATTTTAGCCAGCCCTGAAGACCTCTGATCCGAAGGGGCCAAGTGAAGAAGCCAGAAGGATGGAGTCGAAGGGATATGGCCTAATTGCAACTGCACCTGCAAAAAGGATCTTATCAATTTCTCCAAAGCATTTAATGTTACCCACCAACCTCGATGACCAGACAGAAAAAGCCACTAAAATGGGCTTAAAAGGTCTTTTGGAAGCAGACCCTACATGCTGGAACTGAGCCAGAAAGGCACTGGACAGGGGCAGAGATGGGGAAGACTTCAGCAACAATTCTGATGGTGTGCTCAGTGAAAAGGGTGAAGCTGGCTTACCTTAAGGGACCCATTTGATTGAGAAGGGGCTTGGGATGCTCGGAGATGAAAAAGTAGTTTCACTAGTTTTTGGCTGTGAAGGAGATCCTCTCTGAGATGTCTGGGGAGCTGGATGACCCAAAATTCCTGGGACCTTTGGGTTTGATGAGCCCGAGGGAGATGATAAAGACCTCTCACAATCCATTTTGGGATGTCTGGAGTCTGTGTCAGGCTTCTCGAACCTAGTCTTCAGAGCCGAGGAAGAAGCCACCCCAGAAACTGAGTCAGAAGTAGAACCCAAAGGTAGAAGCTCTTTTAAAACCAATTTGGCCTTACACTCGATGGCTCTGTTACCAAAACTTTCACTGATGGAGCATCCAGAATCTAGATGCACCAGTCCCAAACAAACACACATTGTCTGTGTCCTGGGAAGACAACTTGTGATCCCAGGAAATGCACTTTTTAAAACCTTTATCCATACTTAACAGTAAAACCAAGCTACTGTAACAGTACACGATCCCACACAACAAACCTAGGGCTGACAAAAGGGTGGAAACAGAAGACTGATGATGTGAAAAAGACCATCAACCTGTCTACCTAGGAAAGGCAACGAACAGAAAAAAGGTACAAGTCAAGGATAAGGGAATGGCAAACTCTCACCAAATTCATTACTCTAACTCTCAAAAAATGAGAATGCAAAGCAGAGCCAAGACTGGGCTGCACACCAGAATGGCGGCAAACTATATCTGGGGAGCTGAAGGAGGAGTGGAGAGTTTTGGGTAAGGAAGGGTAGAGCCAAACGTGATTCAAAGTCCCACAGGTTGAAGCCAAATGGAGCAGATATCAGATCGTTTTTTTTTTTTTTTGGAATTGCAAAAGAATAAAGATTTTTCAGAAAAGTTTAAAAATGTATATAGATGGGAAGAGTTTAAGTGTTTATAAAAAGTGTACACACCTCTGTTAAAATGACAGTTTTTTGTGATATAAAAATGAGACCACAATAAATCATTTCAAAACATTTCCCACCTTTAATGTGACCTATAACCTGTACAATTCAATTGAAAAACAAACAAATCTGTTAGGGGAAAAATATAAAAAACTGTGCAATGAGCTGGTTGCATAAGTGTGCACACCCTTAAACTATTACTTTGTTGAAACACCTTTTGATTTATTTACAGCATTCAGTCTTCTTAGGTACACACCTGCCATCAATTAAAGAGACTCTGATTAACCACAAATAAAGTTCAACTGTCCTAGTAGGATTTTCATGACATTTACTCAGTTGCCTGCTACAGCAAAAGCCATGGTTCGCAGAGAGCTTAAAAAGTGTCAAATGGATCTCATTGTTGAAAGGTATCATTCAGGAGAAGGGTACAAAAAAATTTCCACAGCATTGGATATACCATGGAACACAGTGAAGACAGTCATCAAAAAGTGGAGAAAATATGGAACAGTGAGGTTGCAAAGAACTGGGCGTCCCTCCAAAATTGATGAAAAGACAGGACGAAAACTGATCAGGGAGGCTGCCAAGAGACCTACAGCAACACTGAAGGAGCTGCAGGAATTTCTGGCAAGTACTGGTTGTGTACTACACGTGACAACAATCTCCCATATTCTCCATATGTCTGGAAGATATGGGGAAGGGTTGCAAGATGGAAGCCTTTTCTTACACAGAAAAACATCCAGGCCCAGCTAAAATTTGCAAAACAATACATTGTCTCCCAAAAGCATGTGGGAAAACATGTTATGGTCTGATGAGACCATGGTTGAACTTTTTGGCCACAATTCCAAAAGGAACTTCTGGCGCAAAAACAATACTTTGCATCACCAAAAGAACACCATCCCCGGGTTGAAGCTTGGTGGTGGCAGTATCATGTTTTGGGGTTGCCTTTCTTCAGCTACAACTGGGGCTTTAGTCAAGGTGGAGGCCATTAGGAACAGTTCCAAATACCAGTCACTTTTGGCCCAAAACTTTCAGGCGTCTGCTACAAAGCTGAAGATGAAGGGAAATTTCACCTTTCAACACGACAGTGACCCCAAATCCAAATCAACAAAAGAATGGCTTCACCAGAAGAAAGGCTTTGGAATGGCCCAGCCAGAGGCCAGACCTAAATCCAATAGAAAATCTCTGGGGTGACCTGAAGAGGGCTGTGCACAAGAGATGCCCTTGCAATCTGACACATTTGGAGCACTTTTGCATGGAAGAGTGGTCAAATATTGCCAAGTCGAGATGTGCCATACTGATTGACTCCTACCCAGGAAGACTGAATGCTGTAATTAAATCAAAAAGTGCTTCAACAAAGTATTAGTTTAAGGGTGTGCACACTTATGCAACCAGTTTTTTGTACATTTTTTATATTTTCCCCTAACAGATTTATTTGTTTTTCAATTGAATTGTACAGATTATAGGTCACATTAATGGTGGGAAAAGTTTTGAAATGATTTATTGTGGTCTCATTTTTTATATCACAAAAACCTGGCATTTTAACAGGGGTATGTACACTTTTTATATCCAGTGTAAATATGAATATGATATGATATATGGGAAGTATAATGTAAAGAAATGTGATATTGATAAATGGGGTAAAGTATTGTTTGTGATAATGTGGGTGCTGTGGGAAAAAATATGGGAGAATTTGTTATATAACAAGAAAATTGAAGAAGAAGATATATTAGCTGAAATAAGATGGCTGTGGAGGTAATGGTGGAAGGGGAATATAAGGCAAATATAAAATACCAAAACAACTACGGTACCACCAATAAGCGACACGGTTCAAGTAGACACCACGTAAATTCTTTTAGTCCATAAGTTTAATCCACATAACGCCAAGACATACAATCCAATGATAAAAAACACAAAACGAAACTCTAGTCTGTCGTAGCACCAAAGAACAAGCAAAACGCCAAAAGCAGTTTAGCGCTTTCAACCATAGAATACTGGTCTTCCTCAGAACTGCTAGTGAAAGCGTTCTATCCGTTTAAAAAAACTTTTTGGCGCCAAAAAGTGTATCGCTTCTTAAAGGCGCAACAACACATCACACTCATAATACACTAATAAATTGTAATAAAATATAATGAAATATGATGAAATAAAATGAAATGAAACATAATAAAACCTGCTTGTTTTGCACACAGAAGCATAGATATTAAAATTAAATTCAATTCACTCCAAATGACATGTTTAAAAAGTAGTCATATCAAGGTTAAATAAACATAATATTAATACAATGTTTATAAGATGTTCAAGAAATGTTCATAAAATATTGCACAGACTGGTATGTTCATGAAGAAATTCATACATAATAAATATATAAGAAAAAAGAGTTGTTTCTATTAAAAATAAATACACTATTTCCTTAACAAAGGTGACTAAATTAATAAATAAGTATATAAATAAATAAATTAATTAATTAATTGATTAATTATCAAACAATCAATATGGCCTATATAAAAAAATACTTTTGTAATAGTTAATAAAGTATTCATAATATAATATTTACTATACATCTTATGTAATCATATATCATACAAGAAAAGATGTATGTAACTGATATGCTGAATGATTGTGGTTGAATATATGCTTAATCTGATCGTAAATTATGTATGATCAATTAATAAATGAATATATATATAAGAATATAAAAACTGTATCTATAAAATGTACTAAATACCAGTAAACTAAAAAAATGTATATAAATTTGATATAATTATAAATACTTTTGTCAACATAAAAAATCCATAGTATCTATTGAGAAAATGTCAGATGTTCAAAACTCTTAAAATTTGTCAGTCAGCCAGTATTTAAGACTATAATAATAAACTTTTAATGGATATACTGTCATTCAGTCCAGGTGGACTGGTGGCATCTAAATACAACTGCCACCAAGCCTCCTTGAATGCTATCAATCCTTTGACATCACCACCCCTAGGATTACTAGGAATTTCCTCCAATATTAAAAATTTGAAAGTGTGTTCTACACCTAACAAGTGAACGTGTCTATACAAAGCGTTAGTTAAATCCTTCACCCTAATGCTATATAAATGATTGTAAATACGCTTTTTTAGACTACGTTCGGTCCTCCCCACATAAAATGCCTCACAGGAGTCACATTTGGCTAAATATATAACTTGTTTAGTATTGCAATTTCCATTTTTACATTTAATAAAACTTTTATGTCCATTCTCTAATACAATTTTATTGTCACAATACATATATTTACAATAATTGCAGAAACCACACTTTCTACTACCTGTATAAGATTTGTTCTTCCTACTATCTACTGTATGATGTTCTAATAGTTTTTTCATGTTGTTGCCCATCCTATATACAAATTTTGGTTTAGTACCCAATATGTTGGCTAAATATTGGTCACTACTTATCAAATACCAAAACTTAAAAATAATTTGTTTAATTTTGTCAGTACCAACATTGTAAGGTAGAATACAAGCCCTTAAATAACTGGGTCCCACACCATTATTATTCAAATTTGGAAGGATTTGAATGTCTCCTGACCCCAAAAGTGGTTTATACTTTGTACCCCAGTGTTCTAAAATGTATGACACAACCTCTTCCATCATACTTCCCGGATACCCCCGTTGTGAAAAATACCTTTGGATTTGTGTTAGTTCTATTTCCATATCTGTTAACTCAGAGACCATTCTTGCGGCTCTAATACATTGTCCTTTGAAGACATTGTATTTAACATTGGGGGGATGACAACTGGTATAGTCCAAGTAGTTATTGGAAAAAGTGATTTTCCTATAAATTTTGGAGGTCACCTTCCCATCAAAATGTGTTACCAATGTGTCCAAGTATGGTAAACCCATTGTATCTATAGCATGCGTAAACTTCAAGTAATCGCTACTATTATTAATATAATCTAAGAAAGCTTGCAAATCTTCCTTACTTCCTTTTTTTAAACGGATAGAACGCTTTCACTAGCAGTTCTGAGGAAGACCAGTATTCTATGGTTGAAAGCGCTAAACTGCTTTTGACGTTTTGCTAGTTCTTTGGTGCTATGACAGACTAGAGTTTCGTTTTGTGTTTTTTCTGTATGGATCGTATGTCTTGGCGTTATGTGGATTAAACTTATGGACTAAAAGATTTTACGTGGTGTCTACTTGAACAGTGTCGCTCATTGGTGGTACCGTAGTTGTTTTGGTGGTTTGCACTTCATATTTTGTTGGTTGCAAATATAAAATAAAAAATCATGAAAACACTGTTAAGTTCTTTTGTGTTGATAACTTGTAAGTAATTTTAAGTATGAATGTAAAAAGGTATGTGTAAATAATTTTTATGTGATATAAAATTAATAAAAATGCTAAAGCACCCCCTACTCTTTTCAGTAGGTGCCGTGGGATCTTTTGCATCCACTTTGGGCTACTATTAAGTAAGGCATATGGAGCCTGTCTTTAATGTTTCATCCTAAGAATAAATTGCATTTTAATAGTGCCACTAACTCATCTACATGTGAGTAAAATCCAGCAAAACCTCAGAAACAAATGGTGTCAACACATTCAATTTACAGAGAACAATAACTAATATACACTTTCTCCTCGAGCATCCTAGTCCACTGTGACCTTCCCTGCAGACTCCTCAGAGCTTGATTTGCAACCAAGTGGGAGCATTCCAAGCTTAAAGGAATGGGGACTTAAACACAAGATAAAAACATGTAAATGTGAAAGAAATCATGGCTGTCATTCTGGTAATGAAAGCCTTCAGCCACATATTGAAGAAGGACGACCTTTCAGATTATGACAGACAGTCCAAATGTGATGTGGTACATAAACAGAAGGGACTCATTATAAATACTATGCAGACTTTTTGTACAAGCCTGTGAAGCGGCATATGGGTTAGGCATGATTCTGACAGCAGCCCACATCCCTTCACAACAAAATGTGTTGGCAGACAGGCTAAGTAGATCTCAGAAAAACACTAATGAATGATTGCTGGACAGGAATGTCTTTCTGTATCTGATCATGGTGTGAGATTATGCCAGAAAGATCTATTTGCTTCACCTCAAAGCAGGCAAATGAGAGATTCCTGCTGCAGAACAGCAGCTCCAAAAGCTTGGAAGATGGGTTCATTCTCCTTGAATTGGAGGATGTATTTCCATGTGGTCTCCCTCCTATACATTTGATCCCCAACAGGGAAGACAGGCCAAGTCATAACAGTAGCTCCATTTTGGCAAAGGCAACAACTGATCTCTCCTACACAGCCCAGCATGAGGAAAAGGAAGGGTGTGTTGCTACAGCATGTTGACCTTCTCACACAAAATAAAGGGTCCTGTCTGCACCAGAAAGCACACGATTCGGAGCTCAGTGGAAAGACTGCAAAAATCTTATATTAATGCTTCTAGTACCTTGGCTTGTTAAACGTTTTATTAATCTGTTTTTTGATGGTGAAAGGGATGAATCCGTTGCAAGTGGTTCTGTTGAAAAATTTGATTGTGTAACAGGATATGGTAGGTTGTGTGTGCCAAAGGTACTGTACGTTAGTACATTTTTACTGCCCAAGAAATCTCCAGTCATTACTATGTTTGAGATAATGTTGTGTAAGCAGGTGGAAGTGGAATTTAATACGTTTTTGAAAAACACCAGACAATGCAATTTGAGTAGGAATGAAAATTAAGCACTTAAAGAGCTACGTGCTTTAAATTCGCAGTACATCTTCACACAGTTCCGACAAAGGGGGAAACTGGGTGATCATGTCCAGGATAGATTGTAGTAGGATGGCTTGGGACTTGTTATCTGATGATAAAGTATATCAGAGGCTGGAGTTCAATCCCATGGCAGAGTTTAATTCATTATTATTAGATTTATTAGAAAGGGGTGAAAAGGTTGTATATTAAGGAGCCAAGGAATGCCAAGTTCTTTGTCATTCCGAAGATTCATAAATGCCTGGATAAGCCCCCAGGAAGACCGATAGTGTCAGGGGTGGGGGCATTTCTGCAGAATGTTGGAATTTTTTTAGATTCTCAGCTTATGATAAACCTTTAGAGGGTACCTTCGCATATTAAGAACACTAAAGAGCTATTGGATTGTGTTAAAAGTTTTGAATGGCAGGATGACTCTTACTGGGCATGTGTAGATATAAAATCATTGTACACTAGTATAAAAATCTAACAGGGTCTGGAGGCTCTTTCAAACATTTTGGGTGAGGGTCCACACACTTCATTTATAGTTCAACTGGAATTTTGTCTTGCAACATTTTTGTTTTTGAAAAAAAGTTTTTCTTGCAAATGGAAGGCACTGCTATGAATTGCTCCATCTTACGTGATTTTGTATATGGCACATTTTGAGAATTCATTTTTGTATTTAATGATTTCTTTTTAAAGAATGTTACGCTGTATAAGCGATATATTGATGATTTAATTTTTATATGCAGAGGGGTTCCTTCATATTTTGATTTGTTTATGGGTGATTTAGATAAAAACACCTTTGGCTTGGAGTTCAAATATAGGACACAAAGGCATAAAATCCAGTTTTTGGATGTGGAATTATATGTGGATTTTAATAACATTGTTCAGTTTAGACCATAATACAAGGAAACTGCTGTACATATTTTTTGTATGCTACCAGCTCTCACCCATCTCATTTGTTGAGGTCTCTTCCTTATGGGGAATTTATGCACATTCTTACCAATACTTCTGATAAGGATCAATTGACAATAGAGTTTAATAAGGTTAAACACAGGTTGCCCTGCAGATGTTATTCACAGGAAGTAGTTTCTGAAGCTGAAAGGAGGGTTTCAGGAGTGGGTAATCTTGAAGATGGTAGGGGTGTCATTAACAGTGATGGGGGTAAGTTTATAAGGGAGAAAAACATCCAATTGATATAAGGGATCGGCAGGATGCTGTATATTTTGTCAATACATTTTCCCCTTTTTCTGACACCCTCAGAAGGATAGTTAATAACTTGTGGCCTGTGATTAGTGAGGATGAGAGTTTGAGCAACCTTTTTCCTAGTAGGATTACCTTTTCTTTTGGTAGATTTTTGAACCTTAAGGAATTATTAAATCTTAGAGAAATCGGGAATTAGGTTGGTGAGATAGGGTCTTTTCCATGTGGTAGATGTAGTGTGTAGTAGAATGAGAAATTTACATGGGACCAAAATTAATGGGAAGAAAATCATGGCTAGGTATCATTTTGATTGTAATTCCTATGGGGTAGTGTACATTGTGGGTTGTGGGTGTTCCACTGTTAAGTGGTACGTGGGACAGACTAGGAGGAAGGTGAAAATGAGAATCTTAGAACATTTGGGGGACATCAGGAACAAAAGGTTGGACAGTCCAAGAGCCCACCATTTTTGTTCGGCACATGAGGGTGTTGACAGTTTTTTCTTTGGGGTATTTGCAAGGCCAGCATATGATGAACATGGGAATTTTTTTTCTCAGAAACTTTTGCAATTGGAAACAAGGTTCATTGTAAATTTCAGAACCTTATATCCTAGGGGGATGCATTTGGAGGTGAATTTGTAAAAATTATTAGTTATTTTTCATATAAAAAAATGTACATTAAAAATGTTATAAAATATTTAAAAAGTGTTGATGGGTTTATTGAAGGGGTGGTTTTTGCTCATACCATTTGATGCATATTAGATAATGTATGCATGGTTTCTATATATTGTGTATGCCTTTTTAAGGGCAGTTTGTTATTCACTGGGCCTTCATGGGTTAATTACTTAGGTAATTGTTTAATTATTGAGCTAAGGTACTAGAAGCATTAATAAAAGATTTTTGCAGTCTTTCCACTGAGCTCTGAACTGTGTGTTTTCTGATGTTCAGTTTTATTTGTGTTTTTGGGTCCTGTCTGCACCCAGCCTGGACACTGTAATCACATTAATCCTGATACATATTCTCCAAGGACATGATAAACATTCTAAAAGTGACTAGAAAAACAAACCCAAGGAAGTTATACCTAGCTAAATGGCAACCGTTCTCTCTCTCTCTGGTACCTGTGCAAAGACCAAGAGTCATATAACCTTTTTTCCTTTTTAATTTTCAGTAGGATGACAAACATTCTAAGAGTGACTAGAAAAACAAATCCAAGGAAATTATACCTAGCTAAATGGCAACTATTATAGGTTCATAGGTGTGTACTAGGTTAATGGCTCTAGAGCCTTTACAAGCCTAGCCCATAGGATTACCCTGGCATCATGCCGGAGACCAAGATTTGTATAACCTTCTTTGCTTTTGCAGTAGGATATGGTATCCCTAAGTCCCAGTCCCTTCTTTATGCCAAACATGGTCACAGAGTTATCTCTCAATCAAGCTACTCAATTCCCATTATTCTTTCTAACTCTAAAAACAAGGGAGGGAGGGCGGGCCTTCATTCTCGTAATATACATAGCTGACGTTTTATATTCCCTGGACTAAATAATTCAGGAAAACAGATCAGCTGTCTCCTTGGTAAGGGGAAAAGAAAAAACTGAGTCTATAAATGTACTCTTTCAAAATGGTTTGCTCATTGCATTTCATATTGTTAAACAGATGCTAGCAAATCTGTCCTTGGGTATGTCCGAGATGTCAGAAGCCAGTCCACTAAAGCCATTACAGCCAACACAGCACAACATTTCTTTGAGGGGTCGGTACACATGCTATCCTGGAGGCTGCTGTCCTGTCCTTTCTTTATACATTCTCCAGGCCCTACAATCTGAGGTTGCTTTAAAAGCTAGGGCTTGATTTGATGCTACTGTCATGCAACATGCAATCTCCTAACATCGAGTCTGCTCCCAACCACCCTCTGTTTTTATCTTTAGAAACCTTTCCAAAAATCAAGACTGCAACAGTGTATTATACAATGAACATAGTATAGTTGCTTTAGGAACATGCCATAAATGTAGGTGTTCCAGGTATATTCACTGTTGCAGTCTAGGTTCAATTCCCCTCTTTCTTTTCCCTTTTTGGTACTGTGGATTGGAGTGGCTTCCTGCTTATACTAACTTCACCTTGCCTCTCATTTATCTTCCAGGCCTGCTCCTCCAGTTACCTGACAGTACTTCCTAGAAATGGAGGTTATGGACAACTGGGCGAGGACACGGGAATGTCACCATCTGGTCCATTAAGCTTTTTATCACTAATATCTTCTAACCTGGCCTGGATGAGGACAAGAAAGATCTGAAGATGGCATCAGCTGATGTGCTCATCTTATATGCACAGTGTCCTTCCATGGCAGTGGATGGGAGTCAGCCATGGACCAGGGGATGATATGATATGAAATCAGTTTCTGCAGTTTCTCAACAACTTTCATAGGTTCATAGGTAGATACTAGGCTATCTGCCCTAGGGCATTTATAAGCCTAGCCAGAGTGTATTTGGCTTCTGCCTCCCTATTAGATTAGCCTACTGTGCCTCTGTAAAGTAGGTCACAGAAGGTACCCTTTTAAGATTAGTTTACTGTGCCTCTGTCTAGCAGGGACACAGGAGAGATCCCAGGTGTGAATTTGCAATTTCCCATCCATGCGTCCAAATTTCGCTTGAAGAGGGTCAGCGAGGGGCTATGTCTAACATGAATTGGGATTCTATTCCAGAGTGAGGGCAGCCTCTGGGAAATGAATCTGTCCCTCCAGCATGTCCTATTTACTTTTGTGCTGAGGTTTAGGTCCCTGGAGCGTGTAGCTCTAAGGGACTTGGATTTTTTGAGGTGGAGCATGTCCATTAATTCTGGGTTTGACATGGCTTTGTACGTCAGGCATAGATCGCCTCTGAGTAGGCGGTAAGCAACTGAGTAGAGCTGGAGTTTCTTTAGTCGAGCTGCATAGGACATCTGTTTGTAGCCCATGATCCTCTTGGTGAGGTACTTTTGGGGTCTCTACAGTTGCTGCAGGTGTCGGATAAGGTACATCCCAAAAGGGACATTGTATTCAATTATGGGCCTGATGATTGACGAGTAGAGGGGCACAATGACCTCTCTTGATCTAGATGCGAACCCTTTTGTGATAAGGTGGGCTATATAGAAGGTCTTTCTAACCACTTTAGCAACGTGATTATTAAAGGAGAGATTACTATCTACGTTGGTCCCCAAATCCCTAATTACTTCTTCCGTACTTAATGGATTACCACCTATGTGGTAATTTGTGGGCACCTTGTTTTTCCCAAAGGGGATGACTATGCACTTTTTAGCGTTTAGCTTGAGGCCATGGCTCTGGCACCAAGCATCCGTCTCTGTGAGACCCTTTTGGAGGATGCTTGTGTCAGCTGGAGATTCGATTATGGCCCCCAGTTTGCAGTCATCTGCGAACTTTGTCAGCCATAATTCCCCCCGTGTTAGCCTGAACCTCAGAGAAGTATATACCGAACAAGAGAGGTCCCAGAACTGAGCCCTGTGGGACGCCACTTGTAACTGGTTTGGATTCGGACATGGCACCTGCGATTCTGACCATGTGGGTTCTATCTCTGAGCCAGTTTGCAACCCATCTTGTGATATAGGGGTTGATATTTAAGCTGGTAAGCTTATTTATGATGCCCGAGTGGGGTATTGTGTCGAAGGCATTTGCGAGGTCCAGGTAGGCTGTGTGGACTACCTTGCCCTCATCTATGGATTTGGTAACTGTTTCAAAGAAATCAACTAGGTTTAAGAGGCAAGATCTGCCCTTAACAAAGCCGAATTAGGTACGGTCCAGTGTCTGGAGGCTCCCAATGTCTTTGTTTATGAGTTCCATGATAATACGCTCCATAGCTTTACAGACCAGACTAGTTAGGTTTATGGGGCGATAGTTTCCGGGGTCCGTTGTAGCACCACCTTTGTGGAGTGGGACCACTGTAGCTGTACGCCATTCTTTGGGTACATATCCTGTAGTAAGGCTAAGTTTGAACAGTGACTTAATGTGAGGGTTCAGTTCTTCTTGGAGCTCCTGTAAGACACAGCCTGGGACACCATCCGGTCCCATAGATGCTGTGTTTTTTGCTTTGGAGAGGGCAGCTTTCACCTGTGCATCTGTGATGTCAGGGAGGTTACATTCAGTTGGGATAGGCGTTTGTTCCTTTGGGGGGGAAGGGCGGGAGATGTTTGCACTGAATCTGTCTGCCAGGATGTTGGCTATGTCTATAGGTTCGGTATATTTTGTACTGTTATGCAACAATTCAGAGCATATCTGGGAGTTTCCGCCCATGTTTCTGACATAACTAAAGAAGGCCTTGTGATTATCTTTAGTGTCTAGGGCAATTTTTCTTTCGAAACTGGCCTTTGATGATTTTATGAGGGATCAAAGTTTCTTGCTAATACTGATCAGAGATGCTTTCCCTTTTTGGGATTTTGCTCTGTCATGTAGTAGCTTACTCCTTCTGATGTATAGCTTATTTATGGCCGGGGTCCACCAGACCGGTCTCCTGTTTTTGGAGGAGTGAGTCTTGGTTTTATTTGGGATAGCACGATCCATGCATTCCTGCAGGTGCTCATAGAATGCATTTGAAAAGGATTCTGCAGATTGGGCTGTATTATCCTCTGGCCCAGGAGCTTTGAAGGATTCCACCTCAGTCTTGAGAAGTGCAAAGTTGGCTTTTGAGAAATTCTTTACAATGATTTCCTTGGCTGGGGGTGGGGACGGGATATGGATGTCCAAGGGAAATTTGTTTATGGTCTGATCTTACCAATGAGGGGTTTACCTCTGATGTGGAACATAGAGTCCCCATGTTGGTGATGACCAGGTCCAATATGTTGTTCCCTCTTGTGGGAGTGACCAGTTGTTCCATTGCGTTAGAGTTTATAAATTCAAGGAACCGTTGGGCGAGGGTGTTTGGGCTTGAGTAGTTTTCCCAGTCAATGTTTGGGTAGTTGAAGTCACCCAGTAACATAGTGTTTGGAGAGACCTTTATATTATCCAGTGTTCTCAGGAATGCCAAGTGGGGTTCCTGTAATAGGGAGGGTGTTCTGTAGCAGGCTACAAACTGAAAGGCAGTTTTGCCCGCTGTTAGTTGCACATGGATGGTTTCCGATGCTTCGTGCAGTGCCACTAACCTGGAGGTGTAGGTATTTTTTTTGATTTGGGAATTTTAGAAATTTTCTCTCCCCTTCGGTTCGTTACAGATCAGCTGTCTCCTTGGTAAGGGGAAAAGAAAAAAGTGAGTCTACAAATGTACTCTTTCAAAATGGTTTGCTCATTGCATTTCATATTGTTAAACAGATGCTAGCAAATCTGTTCTTGGCTATGTCAGAGATGTCAGAAGCCAGTCCACTAAAGCCATTACAGCCAACACAGCACAACATTTCTTTGAGGGGTCGGTACACATGCTATCCTGGAGGCTGCTGTCCTGTCCTTTCTTTATACATTCTCCAGGCCCTACAATCTGAGGTTGCTTTAAAAGCTAGGGCTTGATTTGATGCTACTGTCATGTAACATGCAATCTCCTAACATCGAGTCTGCTCCCAACCACCCTCTGTTTTAGTCTTTAGGAACCTTTCCAAAAATCAAGACTGCAACAGTGTATTATATAATGAACATAGTATAGTTGCTTTAGGAACATGCCATAAATGTAGGTGTTCCAGGTATATTCACTGTTGCAGTCTAGGTTCAATTCCCCTCTTTCTTTTCCCTTTTTGGTACTGTGGGTTGGAGTGGCTTCCTGCATATACTAACTTCACCTTGCCTCTCATTTATCTCCCAGGCCTGCTCCTCCAGTTACCTGACAGTACTTCCTAGAAATGGAGGTTATGGACAACTGGGCGAGGACACGGGAATGTCACCATCTGGTCCATTAAGCTTTTTATCACTAATATCTTCTAACCTGGCCTGGATGAGGACAAGAATGATCTGAAGATGGCATCAGCTGATGTGCTCATCTTATATGCACAGTGTCCTTCCATGGCAGTGGGTGGGAGTCAGCCATGGACCAGGGGATGATATGATATGAAATCAGTTTCTGCAGTTTCTCAACAACTTTCATAGGTTCATAGGTAGATACTAGGCTATCTGCCCTAGGGCATTTATAAGCCTAGCCAGAGTGTATTTGGCTTCCGCCTCCCTATTAGATTAGCCTACTGTGCCTCTGTAAAGTAGGTCACAGAAGGTACCCTTTTAAGATTAGTTTACTGTGCCTCTGTCTAGCAGGGACACAGGAGAGATCCCAGGTGTGAATTTGCAATTTCCCATCCACGCGTCCAAATTTCGCTTGAAGAGGGTCAGCGAGAGGCTAAGTCTAACATGAATTGGGATTCTATTCCAGAGTGAGGGCAGCCTCTGGGAAATGAATCTGTCCCTCCAGCATGTCCTATTTATTTTTGTGCTGAGGTTTAGGTCCCTGGAGCGTGTAGCTCTAAGGGACTTGGATTTTTTGAGGTGGAGCATGTCCATTAATTCTGGGTTTGACATGGCTTTGTATGTCAGGCATAGATCGCCTCTGAGTAGGCGGTAAGCAACTGAGTAGAGATGGAGTTTCTTTAGTCGAGCTGCATAGGACATCTGTTTGTAGCCCATGATCCTCTTGGTGAGGTACTTTTGGGGTCTCTCCAGTTGCTGCAGGTGTCGGATAAGGTACATCCCAAAAGGGGCATTGTATTCAATTATGGGCCTGATGAGTGATGAGTAGAGGGGCACAATGACCTGTCTTGATCTAGATGTGAACCCTTTTGTGATAAGGTGGGCTATATAGAAGGTCTTTCTAACCACTTTGGCAACGTGATTATCAAAGGAGGATTACTATCTACGTTGGTCCCCAAATCCCTAATTACTTCTTCAGTACTTAATGGATTACCACATATGTGGTAATTTGTGGGCACCTTGTTTTTCCCAAAGGGGATGACTATGCACTTTTTAGCATTTAGCTTGAGGCCGTGGCTCTGGCACCAAGCATCCATCTCTGTGAGACCCTTTTGGAGGATGCTTGTGTCAGCTGGGGATTCGATTATGGCCCCCAGTTTGCAGTCATCTGCGAACTTTGTCAGCCATAATCCCCCCGTGTTAGCCTGAACCTCAGAGAAGTATATACCGAACAAGAGAGGTCCCAGAACTGAGCCCTGTGGGACGCCACTTGTAACTTGTTTGGATTCAGACATGACACCTGCGATTCTGACCATGTGGGTTCTATCTCTGAGCCAGTTTGCAACCCATCTTGTGATTATAGGGGTTGATATTTAAGCTGGTAAGCTTATTTATGATGCCCGAGTGGGGTATTGTGTCGAAGGCTTTTGCGAGGTCCAGGTAGGCTGTGTGGACTATCTTGCCCTCATCTATGGCTTTGGTAACTGTTTCAAAGAAATCATCTAGGTTTAAGAGGCAAGATCTGCCCTTAACAAAGCCGAATTGGGTACGGTCCAGTGTCTGGAGGCTCCCAATGTCTTTGTTTATGAGTTCCATGATAATACGCTCCATAGCTTTACAGACCAGACTAGTTAGGCTTATGGGGCGATAGTTTCCGGGGTCCGTTGTGGCACCACCTTTGTGGAGTGGGACCACTGTAGCTGTACGCCATTCTTTGGGTACATATCCTGTAGTAAAGCTAAGTTTGAACAGTGACTTAATGTGAGGGTTCAGTTCTTTTTGGAGCTCCTGTAAGACACAGCCTGGGACACCATTCGGTCCCATAGATGCTGTGTTTTTTGCTTTGGAGAGGGCAGCTTTCACCTGTGCATCTGTGATGTCAGGGAGGTTACATTCAGTTGGGATAGGCGTTTGTTCCTTTGGGCGGCAAGGGCGGGGGAGTTTGCACTGAATCTGTCTGCCAGGATGTTGGCTATGTCTATAGGTTCGGTATATTTTGTACTGTTATGCAACAATTCAGAGCATATCTGGGAGTTTCCGCCCATGTTTCTGACATAACTAAAGAAAGCCTTGTGATTATCTTTAGTGTCTAGGGCAATTTTTCTTTCGAAACTGGCCTTTGATGATTTTATGAGGGATCAAAGTTTCTTGCTAATACTGATCAGAGATGCTTTCCCTTTTTGGGATTTTGCTCTGTCATGTAGTAGCTTCCTCCTTCTGTTGTATAGCTTATTTATGGCCGGGGTCCACCAGACCGGTCTCCTGTTTTTGGAGGAGTGAGTCTTGGTTTTATTTGGGATAGCACAATCCATGCATTCCTGCAGGTGCTCATAGAATGCATTTGAAAAGGATTCTGCAGATTGGGCTGTATTATCCTCTAGCCCAGGAGCTTTGAAGGATTCCACCTCAGTCTTGAGAAGTGCAAAGTTGGCTTTTGAGAAATTCTTTACAGTGATTTCCTTGGCTGGGGTGGGGACGGATATGGATGTCCAAGGAAATTTGTTTATGGTCTGATCTTACCAATGAGGGTTTACCTCTGATGTGGAACACAGAGTCCCCATGTTGGTGATGACCAGGTCCAATATGTTGTTCCCTCTTGTGGGAGTGACCAGTTGTTCCATTGCGTTAGAGTTTATAAATTCAAGGAACCGTTGGAGGGTGTTTGGGCTTGAGTAGTTTTCCCAGTCAATGTTTGGGTAGTTGAAGTCACCCAATAACATAGTGTTTGGAGAGACCTTCATATTCTCCAGTGTTCTCAGGAATGTCAAGTGGGGTTCCTGTAATAGGGAGGGTGTTCTGTAGCAGGCTACAAACTGAAATGCAGTTTTGCCCGCTGTTAGTTGCACATGGATGGTTTCAGATGCTTCGTGCAGTGCCACTAACCTGGAGGTGCAGGTATCTTTGATGAATATAGATACTCCCCCTCCTTTTGTGCTTCGTTCTGAGTTTTGGGGCCAAAACGCATGGTATGAGTTATAACCTGGTAGTGCTGGGGTGCTCTCAGGAGCCTTGAACCAGGTTTCTGTTACTGCACAGACATCGATTTTCTCCATACTGAGGAGAGTCTCGAGTGCGTACATCTTGAGGTTTAGACTTCTGGCATTGAGTAGCATTACCTTTAGTTTTTTTTATCTTTGGGTTGTCTATGGAGGTGGGTTTGTCCTTTGAGCCTTGCCTAAAAAAGGCACTATGGGGTGGCAAGAGCCTTGACCAGTATACAAAGCCTAAGAGTGACAGGTGCAAGCCGTCACCAGCGGACCAAGGTGGCTTGTCGAGCATGTCATCCCAGGCTGACAGACACTGGATCCCCTTTGAATGACACCAATACTTTAGCCAATTGTTGAAACTGATCATTTTGTCTTTATACTGTGGCATCATTCTTGGTGAGGGCAAGATGCTACTCAAGGTCAGGGACATACCAGCCTGGGCTACATGGTCAGAGAGCTCCTCTATGTTTCTTTTCATGTAGTCCAGGGAGGTACATCTCAGGTCATTCACACCAGCATGGACAATGACGGAGTCATACTTGTACTTGCTTTGGAGTGACCTGAGTGCTTGTTATGTGGCGGATCCGGCACCGACAGGCAGCTTACAGTGACCTTCTCCTTGTTCAGTCTGGTGAGTGGGACGTCAGTGTGCCGGACAATAGAGTCCCCTATAACAAGTGTATTTGGTGTGTTGTTTGGCCTTATGGGCTGTGATTGTGAGGCACACTGATTTTGTGAGATTTGTGATTTGTGGGTATTGTTGAGGGGTGGCTGTTGCTTGGATATCTGCTTAGGAGGTCTTTGCTGTTTAGGCAGATTTTTATTTAGAGCCTCCGAGTATGTTTTTGTGTGTTTATGTGTTGGGTATGCAGATGCAATAGGTCTGTGTGAGACTGGATTTGTGATGTGGGTGGTTACCTTTTCCTCCTGACTGACTGTGCCAGTCTTGGGTTGAGAGAGCTCTGCTTCCAGTTTGGCTGTGTAACTGCATCTCTCACATGTATTACAGTTTGTTGGAAGGAGGAGAGGGTTGTCTGTGTACATAAGGCAATTGTAACATTGCCTCAAAATTCACAGATTCACCAGCTGGACTGGAGAGTAACCTTGAAACT
The DNA here is from genome assembly GCF_019279795.1 of Protopterus annectens. NCBI lineage: Eukaryota > Metazoa > Chordata > Ceratodontiformes > Protopteridae > Protopterus > Protopterus annectens. Next base: position 221,547,056 of record NC_056732.1, on the reverse strand, counting down.
GACCCTTGGACATACCAGATTAGTATAGAGAACTGTTTTTTTTACTGGTCAGATTAGGGAAGGGAACTGATTTTTCACTCGATCAGGAAGGACCAATCGGGAGTCTAATACTTATGAGAAGTCAAGGAGGGTGTAGTGCTTTAGTTAGTTAGTGTTTCCTTATAAGAGCTGAGCAAGTGCAGGGCTTTAGAAAGCGAATAGAGTGATTACTTTGAGAGTTTGAACAGTTCTAAGGGAAAAAGTGAAGAGCAGACTTTGTGGGGCCTGGAATAGTTTAACCTGTTTAGGTGGCGTTGCCCGACGCTGCTCAGTGCGCAAAACCGCACAAAAAGAGAGTTGTAGGGTTTTAAGAGAGAGAGATCAAGGAGTTTAGAATTGACCCAAAATGGCCAATAAAACTACAGCTTCTAGGTAGTAACCACTCCTCCAGGGACAGGCAGGCTGTTCAGTGTTAACCACTCCTACTGGTGAACACAGAGACTTCCCTTTAGCCCAAGCAAGCACTGGCCTTCTAGAAACTTCCAAACAGTTCAGAACAGCAAATCTGTAACTGAACTTTCTTAACTTTCAGAAAGTGGGAAAAAGCAAGATTTTTTTGTTTTGTTTTTCTTTTTGTTGTAGTTTAAAGGTAGCAGAGATACACAAGCAGCAAAATAATCACAACAGTGCAATAAATGACCCCACACTTGAGTGCTAGGCCAAAATCAGGTCAAATGCAGTTTTTAGAGAAAAAAACAATTTTAAATTAAGTGCAACACAGGAAATGCAGTAAACAGGCTCTAGATGTGTTCCAAGTACTGTTACTGTTACAGATATAAACTTTAGCAAGCCGGAAAATGCCAAAAAGTAGGCGGCAAAGCAGTAAAACTTAACAAAAAATCAGAAGAAAATACTTAAAATCACAAAAGTAGTTCCTTTTCTTCTCTCAGCGTTTTCTCCTCTTGGTAGGTGCTTCAGCAACAACTAGCAAGCCTGAAAAGACCTTCAACTTTCTCTTCATACCTGTATCCCATTCTATTTTCCCTTGTAACCCTTCAGGTTCCTTGTAAAAAAAAAAAACTCTTGGTGAATAGTTTCCTTTCCAACTCTTCTTTTCTGATGATTAGGTGAGATAATGATTACTGTCTTGGAATAGTTTAGTGTCAGAATGGATAGGGGAAAGATTAAAAAAATGCAAATAATATGTTCACAAAATCCCACACAAGCTTTGTGTCTTTGGGTTGAGCACATTGGCTCAGATTGACTAAAGGTCTCCTTTAGGGTGAGGCATTAGAAGAGAAGGAAAAGGAAAAAGGAATGGAAGGATGACCAATGACAAAGACAGGATGGACTGCCCAGAGAAAAGAAGGGAGAAATGAAGACTGGTGGAGTCGGACAGTTTTATTCTAGAGAAACTTTTCTTAACAAATGTTCCTTGGTTGAAAGATTCCTTATTTTCTCCACATCCTGGGCCATCTTTCTTAATTACTGCTTCAGACACAGATTCTCCTCCAAGGCTTGAATTATCATGACCGATGAATTATACTCTGAGTAGATGAATGGGAAACTGGTCCTCAGAGCAGGAGCTGTCAAGATTTCTTTCTTCATTTTCAACTTCATCTACATTCTTCTGATCCTCTACGTCCCTCTGGAGACCCATGTAGTTGAACTGAGCCCAGATGATGGCTACTTTTCTGAAGGCTGAGCTTCAGTCTGACATTCTGTTGGTGCCTTTGGTGTCTAAGGCAGTGCCAGAAGATACCAAAGCCCTTTCATTGCAGTTCCTACCCTAGATGATGTTTAACACCAGGAGTATCTGAAATGGTGAGAGATCCCATGCTGATATCCTTGTTGTTTATGGATTTCAATTCCTCATTGCCATTGCCCTAGGTGTCAGGCCACACTAGGCTTAAAAAATGTGTGCTAAGAGCCTGGTGCCATCTCTGGTCATGAGGCTTTTTGGGCAACTGTTAGTGTTCTCAGTGGAGATGTGATTCTTCTGTACCAAAGCCCACCCTGGCGGCTTCTTGTTGCAGTCATCTGTATCAATATTTTTCTTCTTCTGCATCAGCATTAATACATTCGTCATTTGTGGTTTCAGCCTTGGGAGCTTAAGTGGAAAGTTTAGCACAGGGGAGGATCGGCAAAGGTCTTACAACACAAACAGGCACCTTCTCCACTAGCTCCACCCTTACACGCTGTCAAGAAGGACCTTTAGGCTACTCACACATCTTGCCCCTTCAGGGCAGAGAACGTAAGAGGTTTGGGAGACAATCCCATGTCTGGGTCACTTTCTTCACAAGAATGCTGTGATAAGTCTCCCCTTCCCTAGCCCAACTAGGAAAAGGACATACAAGAGAAATTGCTTCACAGTTTCCCTTCCCAGACAATGATTACGACAAGGGGGTGTTTCAGCCCCAGTCCCCTCAAGAAGACACCATATTCAATGTGTTTCTTGAAATAATGAGACAAAGGGATCATGGCTCATTGACCCTGCTTCCACTAGGAAGTGATCCTCCTAGAAGCCTACAGGTCCTCATTGCTTCTGCAGCTTGGGTGATATTCCTGCTGGACAACCTCATTAATATTCTGTGTTCGAAGGCTTGGAGGCAGCTGGATGTTGTGAAGTCAATTGCATGCAAGCCCAACAGAGCATTGCAGAGGCCCCACTACAGTAAGTGACCTCTTGTAGACACCATTGTAATGACAATGGCAATAAACGTGAGATCCCAGGGATGCTCAAGATATCCTTTATCAAACAAGGATTTTAGATATTGATTAGATGAGTAACGTGTGTATATATATATCAAGTGTGGCTAGAGTAATGAATTACTTGGTATATATGGGTGTGGTTTCCGCGAGACCTGGTGGAAAAAACTTTGGAAAATCTGAAGTTGCTGCCTTCTGGGGACGCTCATAAACAGCTGGAGATCCAGTCGGCTGCTGTTAACTCCATCATTTTGCTGTCTATGCATCTGTTATATGGTTCAGTCAGTAGATGGGGCAGCTAGATCCTTGGGCTAGAGTTATCATAATTTGTCCAACAGGTTACTCCTGTTTGGTTTTGCAGAACACTTCAAGGCAGCTTTCATCAGTGGCCTTTTTGACTGACTCTCTGTCTCTTTGCTCAGAAGGTTGAGGATAAACTACTACAGTGTGAGCAGGTAAGCAACTTGCTCACAGCAGCTGTTATGTTCTCTGCATCTCAGAGATCAGTTCACAGAAACCAGAATGGTGGCAAGGACATCTGGTTTTGGACACCCCAACAGCCTGAGGGTCTATCTATGCCTGGCTTACACGGCTTTATCAGACCCCACCCTGATGGACCCTCCTGCATATCCACAAAACAAACAACACCAGAATTACCCATTCTAAAGACTTGAACCTTACTTGTGATAAAAATAGGATCTGCTGGATAAACAGGCATGTATCCCAGAGACACTACCCCTTATTGGAAAAGGCTCCCCACCCTTGTGAAGAAGAGTTCCTCCCTAATCCAATTCAAGTATAAACTGGACAACTGGATGGGGAACGGGAAATTCTTCCCTGAGTTGGCACATATTTCTAATGGACACAGACAGCCTGCAAATGACTTATCTCCCAGACCCCTACTTGTAAATGTTTCATCTCTCAAGCTCTTGCTTACACTTATCAGGGGTACCAGAAGTTGTCAAATATTTGGGATGAATGGCTAGGCTTAAAATGTCCCTAGTGATCATTAGCATGGTACACACCTATGAACCTTTGAACCACAGTACCAGCAGCAGTTCAACACAGGTTCCTGGGATAGAAGGAACTTCTTATATGGTAATCACCACCAAAGAGGCAAAGATGGACCGCATCTACATAGGCTGTGAGGGCCCTTTTCAGGATAGAGACAATATGAACCCCCCCCAGAGTTAGTTGGGGAACAACGTAACCTCCATCCACTTGTGCAGCAGGCCAATCACACAAAGCAGTTGAATCAGAGAAATTATATCCAGAGGTGACTCAATCCCATTTTTACAGCTGCTCATCCTCCCTCCTATCCAGTGATTGATTTTAACAATTGACTAAGTTTCTGGTGTCATTTTAAGGGACACCAATATTTGTCAGCATGGGAGGAAACAGCAGACCACGTTGCTTTGCTAGGAATGGGCTGCACCTCTCCCCTCTAGGCTTTTGAATACTGGCCAAAACTTTATACACCCCCCCCCCCCATATTGCTTTTTTAGGCAATGTCAAATTGACAAATATACTGACATAGCAAAATCAACTCAATTGAGCCCCAAGGTGTTACTACTCAATGCCAGGATACCAAACAAAAAATATGGACATGTGCAGTTAGTTTAAAGCTACAGAGAGTACCCCGGCAGTGGGGGGGTTTTAATGCTTTCCACTCTTTTAGACCAGTAGCTGCACAAACAAGGGCTGAAGGTTGAGGTGTCTTGATATACATCAGTAACAAATGTACCTCTAGGTTGGTTAAATAGGATGGCACACTGGAGTTTCTCCATGTGCTGATCACCATAAATAAAATCCTGTACATTATCCTAGCTAGCAAAAAGTCATCCTACATGTCTCAAGAAACTCGCAGTGTATACCAAGGCCTACTGGAGACACTTAGTATCCAACCAAACACGCTACTCCTAGAGGACTTTATTTACCACTCTATAGACTGGGAATACTACATGGCCTCAAATCTACAAGCACAGATTCCTGAACTTCGTAAATACAAACATCCTTAACCACTTAGTGCACATGCCCACTGGAGGCTTCAAACATACCGGACCTTGTACTTACAAATATGGGAGAATGTTGAACTGTTGCACCCCCCCATGTCATGTCCTTCCTGGTAAGGTCTGACCATAAAGCTGTCTCCTTCAAAGTTAGAATCAACTCAGTAAACCCAGTAACAGTTAGGAATTATTCAAAGGCAAGCTACCTTTTAATTAAGAGAGAGTTTGTCAAAATTCAGTGCCTTCTAAACCCAGAGAGCACAGAAGCATATGCAGAATTGTTTACTCAAACTTGTACAGCCATGTCATTGGCTCCATAGAGGCTGTTGTACCTACCAGAAGTAAGCCCTAAAACTGTATCCAAAAACAAACCGACCTGCTGACATTCCAAATTAAACAGAATATACAGTGAATGAAAAAGTCATGGCTAAAATCATGAATTGTAACTTCCATAAAGATAAGAACTCTGTTATCAAACTAAGCAGGCAACTGAGAGGGCTAATCAAGTCTAACGTAGCTGATTTTGAGGTTAAGATAGCCTCCAGGGCAAAAGACACCCATAAGGCCTTCAAAGTCAGCACATAGCAGTGTGCTGATCTGGTCGATAATGGTGCCACATTCACTGAGCTGGGCAATATAGTGAATCTGATGGCTGACAAATTCAGATCCAGCTTTACTGCCAGCCACACCCCCCCAAGATGTACCCTCAAATAACCACCCCAGCTATAAATAGAGACCATGTCCTAGCTGCACTTGCTAAGGTAAAAAAAACACAGTCTTAGTGGGCCCTGATAATATCCCTGGATGCCTCCTGAATAGTCTAAAAAAGGATGACTTTTCAGGACCACTGGAGTCGCTGTTTAACTATAGTGTCAAAACAGGCTTTGTGCCATGAGAATGGAAGACATTACTGGTCATCCACCTTCATAAGTGCAGGCCATCAACAGATACCGGAAACTACAGATCCATTAGTCTGACTGGTCTTATTTGCAAAGCCATGGAAAGAATTATCATGGAAATGGTCAGCAAAGACACTGGAGACCTCCAGACTTTGTTTCCATCCCAGTTTGGCTTCATCAAAGGAAGGTAATGTCTGTTGAACCTGGTGAACTTTTTTGAAAAAGTCACCAAGGCAATGGTTATAGGTAAAATGGTACATCCTGCCTACCTTGAACTGGCTAGTGCATTTAATACAGTACACCACTTGGGCATTAACAAACTTATAGAATTAGGCATAAATCCCTATTTAACACTTTGGATAGTCACCTGGCTGATCGTACCCAGGAGGTTAGGATCAGTGAGACTACCTCTGCAAAGAGGCTAAACACCAGTGAAGTCCCACAGGGCTTCATGCTGGGCCCACTGCTCTTTGGCATCTACTTCTCAGAAGTCAAAATCAATGTCAAAGGCCTGTGGCTGACCAAGTTCACAGATGATTGCAAACTGGGAGCAGTCATAGAATACCCCAAGACAGAAACACCCTGTAGGAAGGTCTAAAACAGGCAGATGACTAGTGCTAAAGCCATGGCATTGGGCTTAAAACTCAGTGCCAAGAAATGCAGTATAGTACCTTTTGGGAGGCTGGCCACCCCAGGAAACTGTTATCAATAAAACACCCCTAAGATATGAGCCACTAGTCAGGGTTCTGGGAACTTATGTAGATAGTAGCCTAGCCTTCTACCAACATGTGCCCAGGGAAATAAGAAAATTCTCCTATGTTGCTCAACTTACAAGAAGGGCATGACATCTATGTCCAGGGAAGTCACAATACCACTTACTAGGCCTTCATCAGACCGATCGTAGAGTATAATGCCCCTTCCATATGTACCTTCCCAGACATGAAGCAACTGGAACGTCTGCAAAGGTTCTTTACAAAAATAACAGGACTAAAACACAGTGTTCTATGCAGATCACCTCAAAGTCCATTCTCTATACTGTCTTCTGCACACTACTGAGAGGTGATCTATGCCTAGCTTACAAGGTGTCGTTGGACACCACTCTGATGAACCTTTTGCATATCCACAACACAAAGAGCATCAGAACTACTAGATGCAAAGACCTAAATTTTGCTTTGTTGGAGAGAGAGATATATATATCACAAGAGAATTCCCATTCTCTGGAATAGGCCACCCATCCATGTGAAACAAAGTCCGTCCCTAACCCTATTTAAGTGCAACTTAGACCGTTGGTTGGGAAATCAAAAATTTACCCCGGTCTGGCACCTATGTCGCTGATGAACAGCAGCAGCCAATAAATCATGTCAAACAAAAATCACTTCCTGTATTAATGTCTAAAACATAAAACTTTTGTGAGTCACATTTGGGTTGCATGGCTAGACTCATAAAGGCCCTAGCAGTTATTAGCAGGTCTGTATCTCCACATTGAATGGTGATAAGTTCGAACGCCCTTTGTTTGAACCCAAAAGTCCGAAAACCCTAAACAGCGAACTCACGGAACAGCAATTTTTTTCCCAGAGAAAAAAAATCGCTGCTCCTTGGGAAAAAAAATCACAACTTTAAAACAAACTTAACTAGGGGGCTTCACCCCCACACCCCCAAACATGGGGTGCTGTGCCCCCCAGACCCCCCCTACTTAAATATACCAACTCCGAGATCATATTACAGTGGAGGAAATCGCAAAGCCCCAAAGACGGCCCACTGATTTTTTTCCCCTGAAAAAAAATCGAAAATCGATGTTCTGTAACTTCGCAGTTTAGGGCTTTCGGACTTTTCAGTTAGAACAAAGGGCGCTCAAGCTTATCACCATTCAGTGTGGTGATATAGACCCGTTATTAGCCTAGTACATACATATGAACTTAATTTCTGCCTGTTCAAAGAAGGGGGAGGCCAAGAAGGAGTTTAAAAAAAAAAACTTCTGTTATAAAGAGCCATCCAGGAGGTCCCACCAGATGAAACAGGGCCTGGATATTACTCAGAAGTGTTCTTGGAGACAGAAACGATAGAACCTCAAACAGATTCTAGACCTTCATTGCTTAAATGAAAAGATGAAGTCCTTCTGGATGGTCACTGTGCAATTCATTCTGCTGTGCTTGCAAGCAGAGACACAGTGTGCTCTTTGAATCTCCAGGACATAAATTTGCACATCAAAATACCAAAATGTCCAGGAGATTCCAGAGTCCTGCAGTTTGCCATCAAATTTCCTTGACAGGAGGTCCCATAGTGGGATGTTTTTCTTGTGGCCTCTGTGCATATTGTATGCGGGTTTCTAATACCCATGAATTTACAAGTAAAAACACCTCTGAGGTTTTTGAAGTAAAGATGTGGGCCAACTGTAGTACTAAGTGGGTCATCTATTTGGTGACCTGTACGTGTTCAGCATTCTATGTGGGACAAACTTCTCGAGCTTTTCGCTTGAGAATTTGTGAACATCTTAGTGCCATTAAAAACAAACGTCCCAATAATGCGTTATTTAAACATACTTTAAAGCATACTACCGCTACTTTTAAATTTGTCATCATTGACCACATTAATGGGATTTGTAAAGATAAAGATGGTTGGCACGAGTTACTTAACTTTAAAGAAAGAAAATGGATAGTCAAACTGGGAGCTTTGTTTCCACCAGGTCTTAATGACCAATTTTAATGTTATGATTAATTGATTATTGTGTCATTACTGTGATTGGCTATGCAGTCAAGTATCAGGTGTGTATATATATATATATATATATATATATATATATAATGAGTTGTCCTTTAAATGCATTGTTCTTATTTCTATTTGTATCCACTGAAGAAGGCTCTGCTGAGCCGAAACCGGTTTGGATTTACTTTATTTTTATAACCCATTGGATTTGCACTTTGGGTTGAATAAAATATTCATTCCACCTTCTCATCTTGCTGGCTTCGTTTTGTGGAATTTGTCTTTTTTGCCGTGCAAGAGGGTTCCACGAGCATCTGCATATTGCTTTGGACTGACATTTTTTCAGATGCTGTGTACCATTGTGAGTCGGTGGTTGTTTCCTTCTTCATTATTGACTGTAGGTTTGTGATTACATATCACATCGTTTATTTTTTATATACAAGCATTTTTTGGCACTTAGTTTGTGTTTGGAACATAAACTTATGGATTTTGGTCTATGTACGAGTGGTTACCAGCTCCCGGTGGGCTTCCGGTTGATTGGCTTCTGTTCACGCCAACGTACTTGCCTTATTTCCGGTTTCTTACTCACCGGTTAAGCTTTTGGCGGTTTTTGGTTTTCGTGCGGCTAAGGAACTGGCGTTTTTTTCATCTACGCCTGTCGGTGCTATGTTTTTTTGTATTTTCAAGCATTGAGTGGACATTCTTTTGGTTCGCATTCATTTGTGGAAGAATCTTTGAACATCGGCGTATTCACAATTCCAGTTGTGGTCGTTGGACTTATTTATGGTCGCTGGACATATATAGACCATTACATTTGGAAATTCACCTGTTGGACTTTTTTGGACACTGGTTAGATATTTTTTGTCATTATCAACTGTTGTGTCAGACTTCTACAACTTGTGGACTGATATTACTGTTTCAAATATATTTCTTGTGTTATGCACCTGATACAGTTCTACATTGGGTATCATTTAGGTGTATATTATATATGCTTCTGATTTACAAGTTTTGGCATTTGGACACTAAACCTGTTTATTTTTTAGATAAATAGGGTCATATTTAGGGATTATGTGCTGATTTTTTTTTACCTTTACTCCTATTTTTGGGAGTTTTATATCTATATTTTTGTACATCTACTTGTTTTGGAGTACTTGAATCTGTCCCATATATTACAAGAGTTATTGTAGAATTGTTTCTACTGTTCACATCCTGAGCTTCATTGTTTATTTACAAGCCTTTTTTTGCTGTATTTTTTAATAATACCATTTCCCATTATATGTATGGTTATCTATACATATTTACTTTAACAGCATCTTTGTGTTGACAGTTATATGATTTATGGGTGTCATTTTGCAGAGTTGGTATCTATAGACAGATCTTTTTAGTGACAACATACTTTTTGGTTGTTGCCATTTTTATGTTTTGTGATTTATTATGTGGTTTTTATACCAGATCAATATCATTTTACATTAGTATGGGTACAAATACGCAGTTTAAATGTTGATTTTTTTGAAAAACAGCGGGACTGCTTATTGTATTTGTTATACCCGAGTAACACTTTAATGCTGAAGACATATGCACAGTATATAGGTATATTATATACCTGAACTGTTTATTGTATATTGTCCATTTTCAGCATTGTTCTCTCTATATACTTTTTCTACATTTTGTTTTTGGTATTGATCATCTATATTGTATACCTTTCTGCATATGGTTTATTTTTAACCGATATATTGGTTTAGTGATAGTTATTCTTCTATAACTGCTGCATGTAGATTGCTGTTCTGTGTTTTGCTTGGTATACTAGTATAATATAGAATTTTGCACATTTTGGGATTTGGTCTTATTGGTAAAAATATGGCATTATCACCTCTTATTAAGGGGATCTCATCAGATCTTGATGATTTATCTGTATTTGGTCTAGGGGCTAGTTCTTCTGGACAGATTAATAATATGAAGGTTTCGGATGTGAACGTAGAATGTGATATGTTTTTCAACTTATTAAACAAAAACATGAGGATGGTTCGTACCAATGTTTGGCATTTACGTCTTTTTAGGGCATATCAACAAAAAAAGATAACTCCACGTGGACTAAGGGTGAGAGTACAACCCCTGGTATCCAACATTGATGAGAAATTGTTGGACGATTGGGGTCAGGTCCAACAATTAGCTTCATCTAAATTTGTTGATGCCCTGGCTGATTTCTATGAACGTAAGGTTCATATGGGGATAAAGGAACTAGAAACAATCTGTATTGAGGCTAGCAATTTTGAAAAATGTGATTCTTTTCCATCACAAGTTAAAAAATTAACGACGGATCTATCCAAATTAGAATCTAACTTAAAAGAGAGGAAACTCAAGAAATTCTTTAGGGATGTAGGTGATTATGAAAAAGGGAAACCGTTTGACACTTCCAAAAATGTGTCATTTAGACTACCCATGGATAGTTTTAACAATAAGAGATTTTCCACTCCCAAAAGAAAGAGACCAAAATCCATCTTAAAGAAGAGTGCTAACTCTTCCAGTGGTACTTCTGGGGATGATACCTCCTCTAACACTGAAGGTGATTCTGAAGCTAACCCAATTGATATGTTACCCAATGCCAAAAAGACTAATTGTCCGCCCCCTTTGGACATAGACCTAGACGGGGGGGGGGGCGCAAACACAAAAAAAGACAGACCCAAACAGGGTCTCGAAAATCTTTTCAAGATGATGATAGAACATTGAATAGTCCATGTAATGTACATAATATCTCTTCGGTTGAGCTTACCAGCACACAGATCAAATTATTAAATAAAGGACTTAATTTTGTTCCCGGATTTTTTGCTTCTGAATATGCCCTTGCCCAGGATGTGGCTAACTTTTGTCGGATGTTAAATCTCAAGGTGTTTTTTGCTAATAATACTGATGATTCTGCTGGTAAATTCAAGTTTAAAAAATCTAGTTTTAATCCACCCATGGTTCATTTGGTGGGTGTCTTTATGAAAAATGTGTTAAATGACTTGCATTGTCATCTCAAGGATTTTTCCACATTGTATAATAATTTGTCTAAGGATGAGGTATTCAGTCTGGAAGAACTTGTTAACAACAAGAATCTGGTTGTGATTCCAGCTGACAAAGGGGGAGCCGTGGTGGTTTTAGATGAGGCAGCTTATAATCAGGAGGCCATGAGACAATTGGGAGATGAAGATTATTACATGCATATGCCCCTGGATCCATCTCCACAATTTCATCATAAAATTGGACATTTTTTGACACAAGCAGTGGAGGAGGGGATTATTACAATATATACCAAGGAACAACTTATGGTTACATCCCCCAAAAAACAATATCTCTACCTCTTGCCTAAGATACATAAACATGCCACTAACCCACCGGGTAGACCCATTGTTTCTGGACATGGGTCCATTACTGAACCTCTTTCAGAGTATTTGACTTATCATCTTAAACCTTTGCTTTCACATATCAGATCTAGAATTCAAGACACTACTCAATTTTTGGACATAATTAATGATACACAACTTGAATCCAGTTGGTTATTATGTACTTTAGATATCACCTCTCTATACACCAATATTCCACATTGGGCAGGTCTGCAGGCTCTGGATTATTGGTTGAACAGATCCGGGCTCTATAAACCAGGATTTAACACCTTTTTGATATGTCTTACAGAATATGTGCTCACCAGTAATGTTTTTTACTTTCAAAATCAGTGTTTTTGGCAAAAGAAAGGGACAGCAATGGGTGCATCTTTTGCACCCATTTATGCTGATCTCTTCATGGCATATATTGAGGAGATTATTATATATGATCCGAATCACAACATTTATATGTGTGAAATGGACATTTGGCGCCGTTATTTGGATGATTGTTGGTTGGTGTGGAGGGCTGATGAGGAGTATCTCAGGGAATTTCTTAACTATCTTAACAACAATGTATGGGGCATTGAATTTAAAATGTCTTTCCACAGATCAAAAATGTTCTTTCTAGATGTGGAAATTACTAGGAATTCTGATAACACATTGTCCACTACTATTTTCAGAAAATTTCCTGAATTCAACTCCCTATTACATGCTTCCAGCCTCCACCCACAACATATCATCCAAAACATACCCAAATCACAATTTCTAAGAGCCAAGAGGATCTGTTCTAACCAAGCATCTTACATTAAAACACGTGATGATTTGGCCTGCAGATTTTTAGAGAGGGGCTATCGTCCAGGGATCATTAACCAGGCAAAACAATGGGCTGCTAATTTTAATAGGCAAGACCTATTACGTTATAAACATCATAATAATAATGTGGACATACAGCCTCTACGCCTTGTTACAACCTATGGACGTAATACTCAAGGTTTTATGAAAATTATTCAGAGACATTGGAATGTCCTGTTGGCTGAAGATAGATTGCATCCCTTTCTTAGGGATAGATGTTTTTTCTCCTTTAGAAAGGGATGCACTATAGGTTCTAGACTTAGCCACTATAAAAAGTCTGTTTCAAGTCCTGCAGTTTGCCATCAAATTTCCTTGACAGGAGGTCCCATAGTGGGATGTTTTTCTTGTGGCCACTGTGCATATTGTATGCGGGTTTCTAATACCCATGAATTTACAAGTAAAAACACCTCTGAGGTTTTTGAAATAAAGATGTGGGCCAACTGTAGTACTAAGTGGGTCATCTATTTGGTGACCTGTACGTGTTCAGCATTCTATGTGGGACAAACTTCTCGAGCTTTTCGCTTGAGAATTTGTGAACATCTTAGTGCCATTAAAAACAAACGTCCCAATAATGCGTTATTTAAACATACTTTAAAGCATACTACCGCTACTTTTAAATTTGTCATCATTGACCACATTAATGGGATTTGTAAAGATAAAGATGGTTGGCAAGAGTTACTTAACTTTAAAGAAAGAAAATGGATAGTCAAACTGGGAGCTTTGTTTCCACCAGGTCTTAATGACCAATTTTAATGTTATGATTAATTGATTATTGTGTCATTACTGTGATTGGCTATGCAGTCAAGTATCAGGTGTGTATATATATATATATATATATATATATATATATATAATGAGTTGTCCTTTAAATGCATTGTTCTTATTTCTATTTGTATCCACTGAAGAAGGCTCTGCTGAGCCGAAACCGGTTTGGATTTACTTTATTTTTATAACCCATTGGATTTGCACTTTGGGTTGAATAAAATATTCATTCCACCTTCTCATCTTGCTGGCTTTGTTTTGTTGAATTTTTCAGGAGATTCCAGAGGCCTGCCATTTGGTCTCACTACTGCCCCCCCCCCCTCCCACCTTGGTATTTAGCAGGTATGTATGGCTGCAGTGGCAGCTCACATGCAACTTTGAGAGAAACATATTTCCCTATCTAGACAACTGGCTTATTGCTGCATCTGCAATGGTAACGTTACAGCAAGACTATATTTACTCCTCCTCCTCTGCCTATCCTTGGGGACCACAGTCAGTTTGTCAAAATCTTAGATGGAATCATCCCATTTTCTGATGGTAATTGTCTGCCAATTAGTCATGCTAAGACAGTTAGCCATGTAACCCCCTAGACAAGATATTCACAGTAATTCAAGCTGCACTAGACCTGTCCTGCTGCCCAAAGCCAGATGTAGCTTCAGTTCTCAAAGTGCTAGGCCTTATAGCAGCCACCATTCAAATGGAACCATATGCCAGACTACACGAGAGTCCTGCAATGGGCACTCAGAATTCAGTGTTGTCAGGCAATGCAACCCCGAAAACTTTCAAAGTTTAGTTTTTTAGCTCTGGAACCTCATTTGTTCAGCTTCTTCCCACAGCTACTGTAACCACTGATGCACCCTTACTGGGGTGGGGTAGGAATTACTTGAAAAGGGCAGTCCAAGGAATGTGGACCACAGACAAGACCAAATTTCATGTCAGTATCTTGGAGATGAGTAGTTTTCTTTGCATTGCAGGCCTTTTAAGATCCCCCCTAAGGTTCAGGGTCCATCCACTCACAATGTGTGACGGTAGTGGTTTGGTACACAATTTATTTATTATTTATTTTACATTTGTTAACCGGGGGTGTCTGACTGAGCCGAAAAGGCCCTTTTTCAGCAGAGGCCCGGGGAGAAAAGCTCCACAAAGAAAAATTACAGACACATTTAGTTATTTAGACATGGTCAGTATACACACAAATTACAAGAGACATGTTTTTACAGTGGTATGCGGCACATAAACAGTTACAGTGGAGAGAACAAACAAAAAAATATTAATTTTAAAAATAAATATAATTAATAGATTTGTGGTGTACAGCTGAAATTTGAAACATAGGTAGAATACATACATAGTACACAGGTACAGTACATACATTGTAGATTAGCCAGTGTTTGTGAGTAAGATTGAAAACTATTATCAAGTGCTCTAGATTTAGTATGTATATGTTATCCACTTTCACTAGCCTGGGGAGCAGTCATGCCACTGCCAACTTTGCTTGAGATGTTGCCTGATGAGGTCTTTAAAGGAGGCTTTGGATGATGTGTTTTGAATGCTAGTAGGGACAGAGTTCCATTTTTTAGCCACTGAATTACTATATAGTGCATCTCCAAAGCTGTTGTAGCTGTTGGTGACTTCTAGTAGTAGTTTGCTTGATGATCTAAGAGGCCTTTTGGCTGAGTGATGCTGTACTAGGTTTTTGAGGGCAGGACACTTATTGGGGAGGTAATAGAATGACAGAGGCAGAGCTGATTGTAGGTTAGGAGGTTGGGCAGTTCAAGCCAGTGGAGCTGTCTCAAAGCAGTACAGTGATGAGTTCTATATGAGCAATTTTCAGCAAAACGGGCAATTCTGTTATAGCAGGCTTCCATTTTGCTTAGTTCAGTTTTGTTGAGATTAGTCATAATGGAAGATGCATAGAGTAGGGTGGATAGAAGTTGGGAGCGAGCAATGGCTGATCTTGTGTTGTTGGTAAGAAATGGTTTGATACGGTAGAGTGACCCCAGTTTGGCATGTACTTTTTTAATAGTTAAGTTGAGATGACTATCAAATTTTAGGTGGGTGTCTATGGTTATTCCCAATAGCTTAGCCTGTGCCACTGGAGCAATTGGAGTAGCATTTGTGGAGTAGATAGTGAATTGACTGTTAGTGTTTTTGTTAGAACTGGTTATAATCATAAGCTGAGTTTTCTTTGGATTGAGGATAAGTTGGGCTTTGGTAAGGTAGTTTTCAACGTCAGGGAATGCTAGTTGAGTTGTTTGCAGGAGGGTGGGAATGTTTTGTGCAGCACAGATTAAGGTAGTGTCATCTGCATACTGAATTATAGATGCATGCTGTGTGGAGGTATGGAGGTCACAAGGAAGCTAGGTGGAGTCCATTTCTGCCATCTGTGCTGAGAAGCTATGGTATTTGGGAATGGGCTGTATCTTCACATTGCCTTATGAAAACAACACACATTCCAGTGAAGTCCAGAGTGTTTGTGGACAGCTTGAGCAGGCAAATTCTGCTCCCACACGAATAGTCTTTCAACAACTCACTATAAAAATTTTCACAAGTGGGCTAAACCTCATTGTGAAGCTTGCTTCACCATCCAACACCAGATGCAACAGTTTTTTATCCATTGAACCCAAGAAGGATTTCCTGAAAGAAACTCCTACATTCAAATGTAGTTGCTGTGTATGTAGTCCAGGAAGATTTATTAAAGAACACACAAATTCCACATCACCAGGAGCAAAAATCACTAATAAAACCAAAAATAAAAAATAAAAAAATGTGGAAAAAAACAGCACAGTGGTAGGAAAGAGAACCAGCTTTATTCATGACTAAGCACTTTCACCTTCAAATCCTAGGCATTATCATGATGTTTTTTCCACATTATTTTATTTTTGGTAAGATTATTAAGGAGCCTAGCCCAAATTCCCAAAGCACTGTCTAAGTGACTTGCTCAGTCACACAATAGACAAATGAAGATGGAAAGATTCAAGCCCTGTACCCTTGGACCCCAGGCTTTGTTATGCTTTTCACCCTGTACGACTCCTCTCGAGGTTTCTGCAGAAGTCTAAGATGTGCAAAGTCAAAGTAATTTTCATAACCCCATTTTGGCTATGCCAAATTTGGTTCCCTGTGCTTTGGTCACATCCAAGAAAACCCTTCTACCTCCACACTGTCCTCACTTCCTGTCTCACCTATCCAGCCAGCCTCATCTACACTTGCAGTCCCTTCAGTTAACCATTTGATTTCTCCTTTCAGTGATGGGCAGGATCCCTACACTCCCCACCGTAAATTGCACTGGTAGTTACTACTTCTCATCAACCTTCAACCAGAAAACTTTACTGAGTCAAATGGCTTAAGGTTTCACTGTGAGCAAATAAACAGCAGAATGATCCCATTTTAGCTCCTATATGTTAAATGCTTATCTTTTTGATGGACCTTTTTTCATGCAGGGGCCAGGAATGCCTCCATCAAAGTTCTTTTGGCTGCATTTTCTTTGTACCACCAAGGATTTTCATTTTCATCTTTAGCTTCCCTTAAGATGTGTAAAGCATTTCTAAAAGGTGTGTTCCATTCCAGGCCACCCACCGATTTATTCCCTTCCATGGGACCTAAATTTTGTTTTGGAAAAAAGTACTCTTCACCCATTCAAGCCTGCCTACAAAGTTGATATTACTGTGCTAATCCAATAGAGGACTTTCAGAGTTGCAACCATTCTCTGATTTCCATGGATTGTATTCCACAGAGGCAGAGTATCCCTCAGAAGTAATCCCATCTTTTTATCCCCAAAGTCGCAACACAATCTAAACTGAACCAATCTAACAATCTACCTGTGTTTTTTCCAAGTCATTTCAACAAAGCACTGACAACTAGGGCCCTACCTGTAGGGAACAATGGAATTCAGAAAAGACTACCAGTTATTTCTCATTTTCTAAACTATAGAAAGGTTAGAAAGTGACTAAAGTATCACTATCAATATAGTTATCTGACTGCACCAACTTTTGATATTCTTCTAGCAACAAACTTTTATCTTCCAAACGAGAGCCATGCACTGTCAGGAAGCAAGATACATCAGTAACTTTCCTCAGAAAACTTCCGTTCTACAAAATTTGTGCAGCTACCACATGGTCAGTCTGACATACATTTGCTAAACATTATGATTTAGACATCTTTCAGGATCTAGAGCCTCCTTTAGGACTTTCGTTCTTGATGGTCTTTTGTTCTAGTACCACCCAAGGTCTGCTGGGGACTGTCACCTCAAGTGTCAGGACAGAAACAAACTAAGTAACATTCTGGCAGGACCAATGTAAATACATAAACTATGTACTTACCAGAATGTTCGATTAATTTTGTTTTTGTCCATGCATTTTAAGCAGCCACCAACCTCCCTTGTAAATTATCTTATCTAGGAGAACGTAAGGAACACTAGAGGCCTATAGTTGGCTCCTGGCTACTAAATTGTGCAATATATCAGGATTATCATTCCTTTAGTATATTTATTTTTTGATTCTACGATGTTTTTAATCTGGAGAATTAACTGAGAACACTGTATTATGGGCCATGGAAAGACCTTGAGCTAGCCAGAGTTGTCATTGTTGTCGTGTAGTTGAGGCAACTTCATTGACCAGACCATCAGTTCCAGTGACTGGACAGAGACCAAGTAAATGTCACATCTGGTAAGTATTAGGCTGTGTCCCTAGATAGCCTAAGACCCTGATCACAGCAGCAGCTGAACTTTCAGACTTGTCAATACCCCATATCTCAAGATCTGTAGGAGATCTGTTTCATCTGGTTTCTAAAACAAGTAAATTGTAGCTATGTCAGGGTGGAGGTGGATGCCAATTATGAGGAGACTTAAAAGGCACCTTTTCTTTCCTGATGCCCTGGAGTAAGGCTAACTTGGATTCAGTACATAGCACAGTCCAGAACATAGAACAGAAGCTGCATTATGTTGTCATCTTCCTTACTTAAATATGAAGACAGTTACTGGCTATTGTTATATGTTACACCTGTGTTAAAGGGGAAGTAAATGCTAGCTGCAACCATAATGCACGCTTCACTGTAAGTCACCTTACTTCATGCTTCCAAAATCCTTGTACTATTGTCTGCCAGCTATAAGAATGCTAACAAGATGCTACACCTGGCAGTACAGGGGGCAGGTAAGTTAGGGAATTAGGTGAGGACAGAACATTCTGAGTCCTGTTTTCCCTTGTCATTCTAAATTTGAACAGTTGGAATCTCTAGTAATTTTACCTTCTATATGAACTTTGTCTTAGTTCTGGTTTCAGCTTCTAATGGGAGATAGCAGTGAAGGCTTCAGAGAGTCTGTAGTTTCTACCTTTTATTTTTCTGGAAAATGCAGATACTCTGTGATATCAGGTACCACTTACATTTGGTCACATAGAAAGATGTCAGGCATCTGCCACAATCCTCTTCAATTTGTGGGGCTTACTCCCTTCCATCACAATAAAATAATGAGTCCTACTCTTAGCCCAAATTTTCCCTTCCTGATTGGCACTTCATCTAATTCTGGCAAATGATTTGTGTTGCTGTGCCATTGTCTTTGCAGCAATGGGATAGCCCTTTGCTTTTAATTTTGGCTGAGGTATGTATGCTTATCCTACCCCATGTCAACTCGCACACCCCCTTACCATCTCTGATGAAAAAGAGACAATAGTTGTGCCCTTATATCAAATATTATACGTTTGGTAACTTTTTGATGGTAGCTTCTTAGTGCACTTGAGAACTGTTTTATGAGCTAGTCTGGCTTCTAGCTACTTGGTTTCTTAATTTTCATCTACCTGATCTATCAAAGTACTGTCAAAATGTGTTTCTAAAATACCTTATATAATAGCATAAATAGCATTATAAGTAGTGTAAAACAGCGGTCATATGCCTCTAATAAAGAACAATTTGAAAAAGAACAGGCTTCTGTGTTTTCTTTCTTCATTTACGTTTTATCCTCGAGATTACCATTTTCATGGGAATTTTAACCCAAACCTAACTCTTTCCAGTGAAAAAGAGGAATTCCAATCAACATTTAACGGCTATTACAGATACCAGCTCAGCGAAGGAATGTCTCCTACCAACTCCAACCCTTCCAAGGGCAAGTATGTTATAGCTACATGCCCTATGTTCTGGGCTCACCACTACTTACCTAGTTGGTGAGTCAGTACTCTTCAACCTCACCTTTTCTGGCATGACATGCCATCATATTATTGCTTTTATAGTATAAATAGAGAGTAATGGCATTTGGGTTTTTTTGATAACTCAAGGTCGTGTATTTGGTCTTAAACTATGAGCAAATTAACCTAATAATGCTGCTTTCACCTTTTAGCTCTGAGAGTCTAGGTTTCATTTATGGTCACTGGTTACTGTCTTGTGAAGTTTACATGCATTTCTTCCGACCTGTGCAAAACTTGCTGCTTAAATTTGTTAGTTCACTTGTCAATTAGCTTGTGATGTGAAGCTGTCGCCCTGGGTCATTTTTGTAAAATAACCTTTTGATTCCATGAAGTTACCTGGTTTCCAATGTGTAGTTAGACTTCATACATACGTGTGCTAACTTTCAGCGTGATCAGCATTAAATTAGACTTTGAAGTGTATTCACACATTTCTAATGTACAAAGACATTTATAAGGGAAATGAGATTTAAATGGGACTGACAACAGCCTTTTCTTCCTATTTATTGCACTTCTGGAGCAAATGTCTTGTCTGCTTATATCTGATTGTACTGCCTCATGTGTAGATGCAAGTTTCATTGACTGCCAGACAGAATAATAGTAGCCTATAGCATAAGGATGATGTTGACAAAATATAAATTATCCGTATTCTTTGTTCACTTTTTTGCTTGTCTGCATTTTCACTTCTTTAATAGAACCTTATTATAGAGGAAGGCTTTTATGAAAGGTACCTTTCTGAACAGTAGAAGAGGAATCTCTGTCACCTCAGAAAAAAATCATAGCTTTTTAAACATGATTTTATTGCAGCATTTCTGTATTAGTAAGAGATTCTACTAAATTTCACAAAAGGAGGAGCAATAGGCCTGTGCTGTGGTCTGCCATCTTATTTATAGGGATGATGTTATTTTGGCAAGTTACTGATTGTAAAATTGTTTTCTTATATCTCATAAAGCAGTTTCCTCATTCTGATTTAAATCTTCCTGAATACACCTTTGGGGAAATCGGTAGGAAAAAAGATCTGTATGGTACAGTACAGTACATTTCAGGAAGAATATGAAATATCTAGAAACAGTAACATGTAAAATGAAACAAATTGCTGTTGTTACTAGTGATGTACTAAGTAAGCAGACATGTTGAAGAAAGCTAGTGATATAACACCAGCATGTGCATTCCCTTGAGGCAGATGCTGTATGCTACGCATATTGATTAAGATTAATAATACTTGGGAATTGTCACTGGCTGTTGAGGGCAGAATGATTTATTAACACTGGGTTTCTCACTTTTCTAGGTCAGGGACACAAACCTACCCACTCGTATGGAACATAACAAGAATCCTCCTTTTCCTACTTTTTTGCTGATGGAGAGGAACAGCTGCCAGAGGACCTATACGATGAGGAAATGTTCCAATTCTCTGAACCTTCTATTGTGTATTCTTAGTGTGGATGGCCGATCAGGCTGTCCCAGAGTCCCTTGCTGTTTCTGCAGCTTGTCCATCTTGGGAGAGAAGACAGACAGAATTACATGATTTATATCCATGATACTGTCTGAAACTTCCTCTAATTGCTGGTTTAGAAAGCAAAAGTGTATTAAAATTATTTTTTTGGCCATCTTAAATTTTTCATGTTTCTGAACTACAGACTTTACTGTGAGCAACATTGAAATCAACTGTAAATAAAAATGCTTTTGTTTCATAACATTGCTTTACTAAATGTATATTTCTTGTGTCGATGACGAAAATGTCGTTGCTTTCTCGACAAGTTATTATGGATGCTTACATTTTGTAGTAGGGTAGGCATCTTCAAACCCCCATTTCCTCGTACTTTAGTAGCATTTTTTTTAGCTTGTACTACCCCCTTCTTCGTAAAATCCTGTCTCCTGAAACTGAACGGAGTATGAATGCACTGCCAGTTACCAGGTTCCTGACGGGACCTGGGTAGGACAACGAGATTAGTAAATCCCAGACTGTTTTACTGGCCTTTCAGGGAAGCAGTATAGCATGTCTGTTTCCCCTTTCCCATTCCCTGTGTTGCTGGTTGCTGTTGAATTTCTGATATGTTGAACAATTTAATTTCTTCCTTTAACCAAGGAAAGAAGAGCAATCTTAAGACTCAGTCCCAGTCTATTCATAAACATAGTGTTACAGGCAGCAGTTAAAACACTGCTCTATCAAGCTAATAATCCTGCACTTTTTTCAAGGAACATTATTGCTTTGTTTGTAGAATCCTCATTTTGATTACTAGGCATCAAAACTGTAAGAAACTTGAAAGCATTTATGCTTTACATAGTTTGTGTCTGGTAAATATAGCATAATTGTGTTGTACTTGAAATCTGAAAGGTGATTTAAAGTAAAACAAAAATATATGTTGCAAGTATAAAGCAAGTATTCAAAGAAGTTAGAATCTTCATTATTTTGTCAAGAAGTAGAAGATTTTAGATGTTTTCTTCATCATATAAAATGTAGCTTCTGGATGTAACAAAAATACCAATCCATGTATTTTTATTTCCTTGTTTCCAGACTTTTACATTACTTATTGTAAAATAATGATCTTGTAACAGCTGTTCTGGTAGGACTTAGCTGCCTGACACTGGGATCAAACAGCTGCCTGACACTGGGATCAAACAGACTTTCTCCATAGCATTATAAGACCAAGAGTTGTGATTTCCAGTGACATATACCAGCAGTGCATTGCATTATAAAGACAGATTGTTACATCATCTTAGTTCTTTACACTGACATGTATAGATGTCCGATCATATTTCTACAGCAGTAAACCACATGTTCTTTGTTATTTCTGTATGTTTCAGTGTAATATAACATTTTCATTTGTCATGCTTATTTTGTATGATTCTTTGTCCTTTGATTTGAAGACCATATTTGTACCAGGTATTTTTTTGTTTTAGAATGTAACTCGTGGAAGTTTTTTTTCTTTCTTTCTTTCTTCACTTAGCTTCAGCTCAGTAACATGAGGTCTTTGTTGTCTTTATTGTGTTTTTGTGTAGCATGTACATTTTACTGTATTTGCAAGTACACCAATGCTAATTTTATTTGATCTGTAAGTCAAGGGAGAGAATAATGGCAGTTCTAATTATGGAGGAATGCTGCAGACAGTGGAACACTTTGTGAGTTCCTTCCAGCACTGTGTCATGTGGCTGTTAGTCTGACTGTTTCGATTCACAAGACAATGCCCATTTTGGTCTTTGTATAACATTTCCAGCAAGCCTTAGGAAATTGTTGGCTGTTACTACTGCTTTAGTCTAGTGCCCTCCTCCCCATTGACAAAAACATGAGTTCAAGAGCTGCATCTAGAACAAAGGCCAATTATAGCGGATTAAAAGTGCAGAGTCTGCATGTCCTCCCGGCATTCATACGGGTTTCCTCCGGGTACTCCGGTTTCCTCCTACATTACAAAGATGTGCATACGGAGCATTTCTCCCCAGGCCTCCGTTGAAAATTGGGTCATTCCAAGTCAGATTTTCCCAATAAACAAATGTTAAATAAATAACAGATGCATGAGGGACACAAGGTAAGAGAATGAAACTGGGGTTGCTGCCTGTCCTGTTTTGTGTGCGGTAGTCACATTTCTTTGTTTGGTGTCCCATACCCAGTGGCACACATTAAATGTTCCAGTTTGGAAGTTTTTTTTCTGAGCAGTGCTGCAGCACAGACTGTGGCCCTTTGGGGCAAGAATCAGAATTCCAGCTGCATTTGCCACATTTTCTGAGTCTTGGTATTTTTAACACTCGAGGCTTTTTTAAATCCCTAGCTAAGCTACCAGATAGTCTACTGAGACAGGAATATTATGCTTTGATTTACAGTGGACCTGTTTTCACTCACGTCCGATCTTTGACGTGAACACCGTGAACACCTTTACAGCTGGCTTACATTGTTGTTGGGGCAGTGCTTCAGCACTGGGAAGATGTGTAGAAAAAACCTGGCAGTGCATTGCTTTAAATAAGTACAAAAATCTGTGAAAAAAAAATTATAAGCTTGTTTTCTGCCTTTCCTGTAGCTAGTCTAGTCTAGATACAGATATGCTGTATCCAGGACTGTTGGTAAGCTTCTGAGCCCCCAAGCCTTTCTGTGTTGGAGGGAAGACTTCTAGCTTATCAGTGGGAGTGGTAAGCACTAGGTAGCCTATCTACCACAGGTAGAGTGGTTTCTGTCCCACAAATTGTAGTTTATTGGCCGTTTGCGCAGTTTTTTCCATCTCTTTCAACTTCCTAGATTAAAAGCCCGCATTTGCGCTTGTTTCCCACATTCCTTTAACTAGTCTTGTCCAGATACAGATTTGCTGTATCCAGGACTTGTAAGCTTCTGAATGGTGCCAAAGTCTGCTCTTCAATTTTTTCCCTTAGATTTGCTAGTTTTCTCCTCTCCTGCACTTTTACTAGCTTATTAGTCTAGCACTTTACTAGACTTCTTGCATTAATTATTGTAGCACACAAAGTGCTACCAGCTCTAAACATTCTACAATGAAACAGCTTCAGTACTTATTCTTAATGCCAACCCCTCCAGGCATGTCTAAAGGTCAGTTCCCTGTGCTTTCTCCTATTAACCTGGTGAACTTGGGCATCCTGAGGCAATGCAGCAACTGCCTCATGTACACTGACAACCCTCTCCTCTTACCTCCCAACACTCAGACTTGTGAGAGATGCACTTATATATGCAAATTAAAGCCACGTACTCTCCAGCTAAGACTGGAATAGCTGGTCAAGAGGAGAAGGTCAGCACTTGCACCACTCCACATGGAACACATAGCCCTCCGGAACACACACCAGCACTGCCTTCACATAAAAACACAAACCACACACCCACCTTCATGGAGGCTGTCAATAAAAATCTACCCAAACAGCAGAGACCTCCAAGGCAGAAACGCACTTGGCCACCACAACGCAACACTAGTCACGAGACACATAACTCTCCTAAACAGTGTGCCACTCAACCAAAGCCCCTAAGGCAAAACAGCATGCCCAACACACTAGTCATAGGTGACTCAATAGTGAGGCACACTAATGTCTCACTCACTAGGTTGAATAAGGAGAAAGTAACAGTCAGCTGCCTGTCACATGCCAGGATCCGCCACATAACGCATGCACTCAAGTCCCTTAACAACAGGTACAAATATGACTCTGTCATTGTACATGTGGGTGTGACTGACTTGAGAAATACCTTCCTGGACTACATGAAAAGAGACATGGAGAAGCCCATAGATTATGTAGCCCAGGTGGGTATGACCCTAGCCCTGAGCAGCATCCTGCCATCACCCAGAATGATACCACAGTACAAGCAGAAAATGATTGATTTCAACAATTGACTAAGTTTCTGTTGTCATTCTAAGGGGTTTCAGTGCCTGTCTGCCTGGGATGACATGATTGACAGACTTCGATGCTTTGCCAGAGGTGGCCTGCATCTGTCACCCCTGGGCATCCGGATACTGGCCAAGGCTCTTGCCACCCCTATAGTGCCTTTTTTAGGCTGTGTTCCAAACACCAAATTACCACTGTAACAGCTACGCACTCGCTCAAAGCACTCCTCAAAATGGAGAACATTGACTTCTGTGCTGTAACAGAGACCTGGTTTAAAGCAGCAGAAGCACCCCTGCACTACCAGGCTATAACTCATTCCACACCTTTTAGTCCCAGAACTTGGACCGAAGCCCCAAAGGTAGTAGTATTTCCATATTGATAAAGGATGCGCACACCTCCAGACTGATAGCTGCAGGTGCAGCTAACAATGGGTAACACAGTGATTCAGGTTGTAGCCTGCTATAGGACCCCAACCATGTCCCAAGACTCAGACTTCACATTCTTAAGCACCCTGGAGAATATTAGGTTCCAACCTAACAGTCTCATACTGGGCAACTTCTACTACCCCTCCATTAACTGAGAAAACTACTCATGTATCAATACACTTGCCCAACGTTTCCTGGAATTCATTAATTCCAGTGCTCTAGACCAGCTCGTTCTTACCCCCACTAGAGGTAGCAACCTCCTTGACCTGGTCATTACTAACATGGGTTACTGTTGCTCTACACCAATAGTCATCTCCTCCCTGGTTAGATCCGACCACAAACTAATCACCTTGGAAATACACAGCCCTCCCACCCCCACCCCCTCAAAGGTAACCACCATGAAAAACTTCTCCAAAGCTAACTTTGAGCTCTTAAAAACAGAGGTGGCTAACTTCATGGCACCCATGCAAATGGAGAATAGTTGCATGACCGCTGAATCATACACCAATGCACTGTACAAACACATACACAAATGCATGGATCTCGCCATACCCAATAAAACCAAGATGCTCTCTTCCAAAAAAAAAACTAAGCCAATCTGGTGGTCCCCTGCTATAAACAAACTCTACAACAGGAGGGGGAAACTGATGCAGAATAAGGTAAAGTCCCAAGACTGAAAAAACTCCCTTATCAGCCTTAACAAAAAGTTGAGATCCCTCATCAAATCCTCTAAAGCTAGCTATGAAAACAGGATTGCAGCAGATAGTAAAGACAACCACAAGGCCTTCTATAGTTATGTAAAGAATCTCCATGGCAATACCCAAATTTGCTCCAAGCTACTGCACAATAGTACCTCTTATACTGAGCCAACAGGTATTGCCAATATACTGGCTGACAGATTCAGTGCCAACTTTACCCCTCCCCCCCAAAGGACCAATCATAGTACCAGTCGATTGCCAGGCACCAGTATTACTGCTGCACAGGTTAAAACAGCACTGTCCAAGGCCAAGAATACAGCTTTTATGGGACCTGACAATATCCCCGGCTATGTTGTACATGAACTACAGAGTGAATTGGCACCTTACCTGTGTGCCCTGTTCAGCCACAGCCTCATCTCAGGCTTTGTCCCTACCGAATGGTGCACTGCTACAGTCATCCCTCTCCATAAAGGAGGAGTGATTACAGACCCTGGGAACTATCCCCCCATTAGCCTGACAAGTCTGATATGCAAAGCTATGGAACACATCATCATGGACCTAATAAACAAGTATATAGGGAATCTCCAAACTCTGGATCCCACATAGTTTGGTTTTGTGAAGGGTAGATCATGCCTGCTCAACCTGGTCAACTTCTTTGAGTCAGCCACCAGAGCTGTGGATGAAGGCAAAGAGGTTCATACAGCCTACCTTGATCTGGCCAAGGCCTTTGATACCATTCCCCACGTAGGAATCATAGAAAACTCACTACGCTAGGCATCGACCCGTATATCAGTAGGTGGGTTGCAAACTGGCTCACAGATAGAACCTACAGTGTGAATGTAGCTGACTCCAAGTCAGACTTCAGACCAGTCACGAGTGGAGTCCCACAAGGTTCGGCCCTGGGTCCTATCCTGTTTGGTATCTACTGCACTGAAGTCCAGACTAACACCAAGGGACTCTGTCTGACAAAGTTTGCAGACAATTGCAAGTTAGGAGCTATTATTAACTCCCCAAGTGATGTTGACATCCTACAGAAAGGCCTCACTGAGACCAATGACTGATGTCAGAACCATGACCTTAAGCTCAATGCCAAA
This sequence comes from Protopterus annectens, assembly GCF_019279795.1. Taxonomy (NCBI): domain Eukaryota; kingdom Metazoa; phylum Chordata; order Ceratodontiformes; family Protopteridae; genus Protopterus; species Protopterus annectens. The sequence continues at coordinate 221,520,093 of NC_056732.1, read as the reverse complement.
AATTGTGTAATCATCCCCTTTTGGGAAAATCCCGGTTCCCATGAGTTACCCCATCAATGGTAATAAACTGAACACAGAAGGTGTTATAAGAGAACTGGGAACACAGGTTGACAGCAACCTCTCTTAACCACCACATTGCCACTGTGGTCAGAAAATCCTTCTGTGTGGCACATCTCATTACTAAGGGTTTTGCATCCAGGAAGAAAGATGTCATGGTCTCCCTCTACTCTTCCTTCATTAGGTCAGTCATTAAGTACAGTGCCCCATTTGCCATGTACCTCACTAGACACCTGCAAAAACTGGAGAGGCCGCAAAAGTACCTCACAAAGAAGATCCTAGGCCTTAAACACTTGTCCTGTATGGACAGACTCAAAAAACTCCAACTATTCTCTGTCTCATATCGCCTACTTAGAGGCGATCACTGCTTGACTTACAAAGCCACCCAGCTCTGTTAGAAATGCTACATCTAAAGAAATCCCAATCCCTCTGCACCACATGCTATGGAGACCTCTGCCTCATTACCACAATCAACAGAACATGCTGGAGGGACAGGTTCATAACCGAGAGACTGCCCATGCTATGGAATAGACTTCCCATACATGTCAAACAGAGCACCTCACTGGCCATCTTCAAGAGAAGTCTTGATGAGGGGATGGGAAATAGAAAATTCACCCTGGGGATTACTCCAGTGGCTCTGCTCGACAGAGGCCCTGGGAACTAAGGTCAAGTGGCACGATGCCTGGGTAATCCTATGCACTAGGCTTGTAAGGGGGGTTAAGTATGAAGACTGATAGTAGAAAACACCCAGCAGAGTAACAGGAATGCATTTGTCCTATTAAAGGATGGGGAAGGGGTTGTATGAGGAGTATAGAATCTGAGGCTTCCATATTGAAAATCCACTTTCACACCCACAGAGGTGGTTCCAGAGTTTTAATGAGGAGTGGCCTTCCTCTCTCCTTCAGTCTTTCTTAGAGTTTTAGCCCTTATGAAAAATTGAAAAAGAAATGGAGGTTCCCATTTTGAAAACTAGAAGAGTTGATGAGTTGTCTTTCTGAGGATCATTTCTTTGAAAAGACATTCAGGCTTATAATGTTCCCTTGGGATTTGTTGGCCATTTCGTGTTGTGCTTCTAAAGAGCTTAAATTTATGTAAAGCAGAATGAAATGAGTCTTTGGGCATTTGTACTTTAAAACATCTCAGTAGTGTTTCTATTGAAATACCATGGAGGCACTTTGATGTATGGGTGGAAGGGCTGACTACCTACAGGACTCCTCCATGATGTCCTGATTTCTCATCAAATATCCTAAAGCAAACCTTTGTGTTTCATTTTCTCAGCATTATTCTGCAAAGCCCTAGTGACTGGTAGCCCTGCCTAAGTTAGAGAGTTTATAGCTGTAGACAGACTTAGCAAAAAGTCTTACTCTCTTGCTGCTTTGAATTGTTGAACTATTGACTGTCCATCCATGTTTAATCCCTTTTTTTTCAGTGGTGGAGAAAAACATGGATAAGCTCTCTGCCCTGTATGACCTAGCTGAGCTAGAAGTGGTTGAGAAAGTTGTGCTATCTGAAGTGGGGTTCTGTATAACCCCCCTGAATTTCTGACTTTGTAGATGCAGCGATTAGGACTGCTACCACAAAATCCTACCTTCATAAGGCTATCTGCCAAAAAACTGTCCCTCCACAACAATTGTTAGGATGCCTTTGGCACTCTCATTAGGGTTAAAATTTTTTTTTTAAACTTCACAGGAAATTATAGGGAAGCCTTCAGAAAAGGGAGATGGATGTATTTATGCTGGTGTGTGTGTGCGTGTGTGTGTGTGTGTGTGTGTGTGTGTGTGTGTGTGTGTGTGTGTGTGTGTGTGTGTACATATACATACGCACACACATATATATATTTATGTATGTGTGTGTGTATATATATATATGGATCCCTATCATATGATAGAAATCTCATTTGACTGAAACTCATTTGACTGAGACCATAAGACTAAAATTTCAAAAGACTGAAAAGTCACCTGACTGAAACCCATAATACTTAATTTCAACATACTAAATTTTGAACTGGACCATATAAAACCAGACTATGTGGGGGGCTATGCCCACCACACACCCCACACCCCAAAACTATATATACTAACTTCAGGATTGCACTACAGTGGGGAAAAGGGCATAGTAGTGGCAGCATGTGAACTACTGTAAGGTAAGTAAAAGATGCCCTTTTCCCCACTGTAGTGCAATCCTGGAGTTAGTATATATAGTTATGCGTGGTGTGGGGGGCACAGCCCCCTACATTGGGGGGTTTGGGGGGTGTAGCCCCGCACCTAGTGTAGTTTTATATGGTCCAGGTTACAATTTAGTATGTTGAAATTCAGTATTATGGGTTTCAGTCAAGTGACTTTTCAGTCTTTTGAAATTTCAGTCTTATGGTCTCAGTTAAATGAGGTTCAGTCAAATGAGGTTTTTATCATATGATAGGGATATATATATATATATATATATATATATATATATATATATATATATATATACGTGAAAGTATGCTTCCCTGTCTTCCTGTTTTGAGTAGAGATAATGTTGCAGAACGATTAAAAAAAATTATATGTTAAGGGTAGCCTGGCAAGCATCTTGCTATGCTTTTTTTTTCTCTCGAGTCCCCCAGCAGAGTCCCCACATGTTGGCTTTTTCCCAGCTAAGCAAGTAATAGTCCCATCTAATCCCCAGGGGGGATTGCCTAGGTGATGGAGTAGGTTTCCAAATTTGTATCAGCTTTTGAAGAGTTATTACACAAGAGAGGTTGGTTCTGGACATTGTAGAAAAGACATAGGTTGTCACACGTTTCCAGTGCAGTTTCTTTCAGTTTTCAGAGGAGAAGGCTTTTGAGATTGTGCCAGTAATTGAACAGACACTTCCTATTTCTGTTATATTCTGGATAAGATGAAGTTAGAAATGGAACGTTCTGACTGAACTTGGCCTTTGACCATAGCCTTCGTAATCAGTTATGTGAATTCTTTCTCCCTGTAATTACCACCAGCTACTGGTCTCATTCACTGGGTGTGCTAAACCCACTTTTGCCTCCTTTGGGTTTAAGCTGTCCTATGTCCAGGGCCGGTGCAAGGATTGCAGATACTGGTATTACATCATACTGCTACTGTAATATATGCCCTCCCAATCACCCTGATCAGCTTTGTGAGCTGTGCAGTCATTGCCCTTGGGAGGTGCATGCATGCTTCCATGCATGAGCAACTTTCCGACTAACCAGCACATCTCTTATGCAGCATGGAGCACAACAGGGTCATAATGCTGCTTTATGGTAGTGAATCTAGGCTACAACCCCTCCAGCACTCGTGTCACTTATCAACTATGGGTCATTTGTGGCACCCTAAGAGCTTATATCTCTGTGCTATGTAGCCACTAATGTGAATTTTTACTTTTTCATAGTGTAACATATGATGCCTCTGCTGGAGACTATTTGAATGGGGTAAATACTGTTTGGCAAACCAAATCTGAAAGCAGTAGAAGGAGGTGTTTGATTTGCCTTGGATCAGCCTGTGTTTTCCATACAGACATTTTTCTTGGCCTTTCCTCTCAGCATGTTAACAGGGACCTTACAGCAGCTGAATCTCCTGTTAGTTCCTTCCTGGAAAAGTGGGTATATCCTTCTAGGATGGCATTGGTTTTAACTATAAGCACTTCCCTGAGTACTCTGGTTTTGGCTGTAGCTTATATTTTCCCATAGATGGTGGCATTTTGTATTTCTGTCATGAGATAAAAAGATGTTTATACTTTTTGGTGAAGTACATGTAGTATAGGAATGTTACTGGACTTGACCCAGGGCTGCAGATATCTTCCTCTGGGCAGTGTGCAGGAGATTTTGAAACTAGCATTATGGGTTGCTTCCCAAATAATAGTTCTGCCTGTGTTATTAGAGTTAATGTTACTGGCTTTTCACAGTACCATTGTGTACATAAGTATGCAGATTATGTGGTGGACTGTGCATATTATCACTGACTGCAGAGCCAGCTTTCTCATTTGGATATGCTGCTTGTCTGAGACCCATTTTGCAATTCTTTAGGGTGGTGTGGCTTACCTTACTATCTAAAGATGATCTGAATATTGTATTCTCATTTGCCTTCATCTCATTTCCCATCTTTTATACTTTGCTTTGTGGGTACCCAGTTTCGGTATACTATAGTGTAGGGTCAGAGGTGCCCAACATAAAATGTTTTTCACATCTTTATATATAACTGGGAGTGGCTGATTAGGGCCTGCATGCTGTGAAGGGATCTATTTCACATGACCGAAAACTCAAAATACTGAATTTCATTTGACTGAGACCACAATACCTAATTGTCAAAGTATTGATAACTCATTTGATTGAGTCTCATTATACTGAAAGCTTACAATGCTGAATGTCAAAATACTGAATATTAAGCCATGGACATGCACACATACAACACCAGCGACTAACTTTTTCCAAAACTTAAAAACTACTTACTTAGCCTTTTACCAGAAACCGGACGATATAAACCCAAACTTGGTGGGGGGCTATGCTCCACACCCCTCTAACTATATATACTAACTTCAGGATCGCACTACAGTGAGGAAAAGGGCATATACCTTTTCTCACCTTACAGTACTGTACACACTGCCACTACTGCCTGGAGCACACGAAATATCCACCATATTACTTTAGATACTTCCCATAAAAATAGAGAGAGACATACCCACATTTAGAAACACTACAACACTACTTTATACGCTACAGTCTGTACTCTGACAGTTGACACTTTAAGTTACAGTAATGTGTTTTTATCACAAGCAAGTTACATTTGAAGGGAAATGCACATCATGTCTATGGCTTAAAATTCAGTATTTTGAAATTCAACATTGTAATCTTTCAGTATAATGAGACTCGGCCAATGAGTTTTCAGTATTTTGAAAATTAGGTATTTTAATCTCAGTCAAATGAAATTCAGTATTTTGAGTTTTCAGTCATGTGAAGTAGACCCACTGTGAAGACACCTCTTTTGGTGGAATCAAACAACACTCTACCAGTGTATTAACTGAATAAGTAAGACAGGATTTGCTCCATTTCTTTCTGCAAGGAGGTGATCCACATGTAACCTTCAAGATGGCTGAACACATTTTACAAGAATGTGGTGTTTTAAGGGACTGTATAAACTGTAGCTCAAGGTCCTTCTTTGAACTCTTAGTAGCTTGAGGAGAGACTTCCTATAGTCTTCCATAAGTATGGACATGACCTGAGTTGAGCTGTTTATAATTTCATCAAATGCATTGCTATCCGAGTTTTGCTTCCTTCATCTAAAATGATTAAGGGGAACAGCAGACAACATCTCAACAGCCTAGGAGGGACAGGTCTCTATTTTTATTTTTTTTAATTTAATTTTTATCACTCATGTCCGAGAAAAGCCTGATGATAGACCCTTCAAATTGTGACCTTCCCAGATAGGTGCTAGGCCCTATAATGCTTTGGAAAGCAGCTACTTGTATCTGAAGATGTTGTCTTTATCTTGGTCTTCCAGTACAGAATGCTTTTCCACCTGTAGCCTGAAGTTTGAGTGATATGCTGTCCAGTATGCTGTTTGCACCATCTGGCTTGGCAGATCTGAAGATCTAATGTCTGGAGCCCTTTTTTTTTGGTCTGCAGTTAAGATTATTCTTTCTTCCCCAGTGTAGTAGTTCCACTTAGAAATTTTACTTGTTTACTCCAGAAGAATGTTCCCACCATTTCTTTTCCTATTGCTTGAACAGTTCAGACCTTAATCTTGACATAAATTGAGAAAATGCTCCTATTTTAATTCCTAAAGCAACTAAGCTATCAGTGTATGACCACCAGTTCACAAATGAAAATCCAAATTGCCATTATCTGTATTGCCTGGGGTAAGAACATGATTTCAAGTGTTTCCTTATATGCCATTGTCTTAAAAAGGCATAGAGGAGGGAGAGAAAATCTACTGTCCTACCTTGCTTCTCACAGATTGGTCCAATGTGGGAGTTTGCCACACATAAACTTGCAGCAGAGTCCCTCACATAGCCTCATGTCTGTCTAAGAGCAATATCTGAAGAAAGTAATTGGCTACATTTTTTTCTGGTAGTTAAATCCATCCTTGTAAAAGCCATTAGGACTTCACACATGCAGTGTCCTTGGGCTTTACTACTGAAAGCTTCAGTTTTAGCAATTCTTTTTTGCTGTAAATGAGGGGCTCGGAAGAGATGCACCAGTGGCAGCCATCTTGGAGGAAAATGTCCCGTATGTAAGCACTGACCAAACCCCATTGAAATAGCAGCATGATTGCACTGGTCTTATTCCCAGGGAGTAATCCCTCAGGTCTTTCAGTCGTTGTCAATACTATGAACTCCTCTTCCCTGACCTCTATATCTATGTCCACTATATGATGTCTGAAAGGACCAGAGCCAGAGTGAGGGCAATCCTTTGGGTCTACTCAGACTAGGATTGCATTTCTGGCTGTATGCTTCAGGCAGTTTGATGTGGGGGTAGGACCTGATGTCACAGTTACAGCAGTACACTGTTGGGGAACATAGTAAGCTACCAGTACCTTTAGGCCCTGGAGTGTTTCACAACTCTTAACACCCATCTCCCATTGTACATTTCACTCCATGTACTCATTGTGCTGAGCTTGCTGAGAGATGTATCACCCTGCCATCTGCCTCTTCTGAAGAGTCAGAGGACCCAGAGATCATTATTTCTGGGACAGGTAAAGCTCATGAGACTTCTTTGTCTCACTCCCAAATAACCCCATCATTTGGAGAATCTTACAACTTATTAAATCTGCTGTGGACTAATTTCACCTCCCCAGTCCACCTGTCTTACTCATTCCCCAAGAAATGCCTGAATGGAAGTTGAAAGTGGAGCTGCATGAACTGCATGATTAAGGATGATATTTATGTAACTTTGGAAGTACTAGGATACTGATTCCTTGTCTCTAAGCTCCTAAGATGGCAGATGCCTTCTATTTGTTACTGGATCAGTAGATTCTGATCAGGTTCTAATACAGCACTCTGTGCCTACAGCACCTTGTTGCCTGACAGAAAGTACAAAACTTTGAACCAGGTGGTCAAGAGAGTCTTCCCTACCCCAATGAGCTTAGATCCCTTAACTGTCTCTCAGCTTTGTAGGTTCCATTCTTCCCTAGTGGGTCAGGCACTGGAAAATATTCCAGCCTTCCTTAACTGAGGTTCCAGTTAGAACTTTGAGAATGTCTACAACTTCCACACTGTGCTGACCTGTTGCCTGATGTTATTGTAACTGTGCTAATTCTGTGACTGGGTGTCAGGCTAAGGAACGTGCTTCTGCAGGATGGCTTGGCTGACATTTTCTACCCTTGAGGAACAGCTCATTTATGGCATTCTTGGTATCCCATTTTGTTGGGAAGCCCTATCTAGAGGCTGTTTTATGGTCTTCTGAAGAGAAGACATACTCTTAATACTTTTGAAAGCCATGCTGACCTAAGCATTTCTTTCTAGACCAGAAAAGGAAAAACCCTACTTGCAGACCATTTTGAATTCTTAAGTGCCAGACAGTTTTATCCCCCTCCCCAAATGGTGCATGCCATGCTCAGACATCAGTGACACAACAGTCCTAGTCCTTACGGCTGTATACAGAACAGGGGAGATGCAGTTCTTTTAGATGTTTTATTCCACCTTTTCTACCACTACCCAACTGTCAGGGCCTTGCCCGACCATGAGTGAACACTCAGCCTTTTCATGCCCCCTGTGATACCAGCTATACAACCCCTGTAGTGGAGGTGAGAGTCAGGAGCGAATAAACAGCAGGAGAAATTTTATTCCTTAATGTCTTTCCGTATAAAGCTTGATAGGTAAATTACCAGGTCAGTGGCTGCTGTGCTAAACATACAAAAATACACTGTTTACTTTATAATGCCGATCTCAATGTGGTTGATCCCGCTTCCACGAACACCAAAGTGCAAACGTCCCCAAAAGACGAAAACTACATATGCAAACAGCTAAATCTCGCCCCCTTTTTGACCCATGGTAGCACTGGTGTGGAGGTGTGGCATGGCCGGGAATGTCGAAAGTCGACATTTATTCAACCTTTTAAAAGTTTTGCGGTTCTGAGTTCGCAGAAATGGTTCGACGATGTGGTCGGTCGATCATATGTGATTGACGGTATAAAGAGAAACCAAATACACACATACACAAAAACTAATTTCAAACTACATTGCTAGTGTATTTCTTGGTAAGCCGAAGTGTTCATCCTTGAACTTTGTGCTAATAAACTACCTAAACTTCACCAGATGTCAGTCATGCAGTGGGCTAAGCTCCCTCCTGTCTCTCCAGAGTGAACCGGCCTCAGCCACTCAGTCCCATTTCTAACCAGCAGGCTGGATCTTCTGGTACTCTGACTCACTTGTCAAACCTAGATTACCAGGGCTGATGTTAGGGCTCCATCCATCTACATCATAGTTCCAGTTTTCATTCTTTGAGTTTCTTAACCCTCTTCTGCCAGCAGGAGAAGGAGTGTCCATAACAGTACTGTTCTCTTTCCCTTAGCAGGGGAGATTCATGTACACCTTTCCTCCCTTACATTTCTTTTCACTTTTCATCCCCAAATTCAAATGGTATAGAAGAGGGTGATTTCAGGCCTTTAGGATTTTGGTGGTGCAGGAAACCTTCCACGTTCAAGCTGGGGGAAAGTCCCCCATATCTTTTAGATAACCGGCTTCATCTCAATGCCAAACCTCGATTTAATTTCTCCATTTTTTTTTATTACCATGATGAGAATGGATCACACTCCTAAGTCAGGGTATGATTAGAGTAGTATGTGTTTCTGTCTTTGATGTTAGCCAAGAGTGCTCTTCTCAGCACCCGCAGTGTACTGAGAATTGCCTTCTGTAAATCATATGGTGTTTTTTATGAAATGCTGTCACTAAGTGTTATTGTTTTTTATTATAGTTAATATTAAATTATTGAAATAAGTTGTTTTTAAAGGTATGTTTCTCTAATTTTGGTTCTTGTTTTTGACTCCAAAATTTGTATTTAAACAGCAGGAAGTGATGCAATTTCTTTTACTATGAGGAAGTTAAATTCAAGAACGAAAGCACTTAGTTTTTTACAATAAAAGTAGTGGATATTTTTGGAGCGGCAATTTGTTATTTTTATGTTTTCTTAGTATGCCTGCCATGTTTTTATAAGACCCTTTGCTCCTACTACTTTTGGAACTGACTCTCTGTCTTCCACATTGTTCTCATTTCTGCCTGCAAATCCATTTTATGACTTTGTCCACTATTCTAGGATGCCATTATTAACTTTTCTTGTTTTGGTTTCATTTCATTTGTCCTTATCCATTCTAATGTCAAATTTTGGTCAACAGGAGGTTGTTGCAAGAGATCTTAGTATTTGCCACTATATTTATGGATTTTCCACATTTCTTTCATTGTCATATGATCCTTCACCTTACATTCTCTGTTTTACTTTTTGGCACATTCAGTTACTGTCTGATTTTTGTCTACTCGTTTGATTTCTATTCCTACTTGATATTGAAATGTTTCTGCTAAACTAAACAAAGATGTCATCTTAGACTTCTCTTCATGTTTTAAAATTTTCACTAGGTTTGGATCTGATCAGGTCAACAGATATTTATGTAATTCCACAATTGCAAATCTAAACATGTAATCAGTTTTGAGGTAGACCATACTTCCTTCACAGTGAGGAAGATATAATTTAGGTATACATCGATTTTTATACATTTAATAAGCATAAAGCATTTTTCTTGTTTTCCTGTCCAGTCGATCCAATCACTTTTTGGGGCCAATCAGTCACCCAAAACAAGAACAGCAAATTGATATATAGCTTGGATTTTATTCCAAGATGTCAAGTCAGTTTTCAGTTTCAGGCTTTATTTGCATTTGTCCATGTTCCATTGTTGATCCTTCATCTTTTCCCAAATATTTATGCATTGTCTTCCTCATACATGTATTGGTAGCATATTTAAGGATGATTGCAGTTTTTATATTAGACCTGATGTTCTTCATGTTTGTCATGGAAGAAGGGACAACAACCGACGCAGGACCCAAGACTTTGTTAATCAGGCTGACTGAGGGCTACCTGCAAGCAGATAACCCAAATGTAATGCCTGCAGCAGTGAATACACTCAAACATCTACATTTATGGTAAGTGTACACAATTGTACTTTTCTCCTACTACTATTGGAACTGTTTTCTTTCTTCCACATCTTTCTCATTTCTGTGCACAAATGCTGCTTATTTTATGACTGTGTCTCTCTGTACGTAAGACACTGTAATCAGTGGGTGTAGCAATTTCAGTGATACTTTTGTGTTTTTTTCAAGAACTACTATACCTGGTTTTCTTGTGTCTGTTTTCTTGAATTCTTGATAATGGGTGATCCAGTGTGATACAAACTTCATTGTTCTATATAATGCTTTGTGGTTCATGTTTCCAATGCTTTACAGCTACTTCTATATTGTGCTTGCACAATCTGCAATGCAACATTTTACCATAGTATTTTGTCTTCCAGTATACAGACCCTCTGCCATGAGTGTATCACACCCAGCAACAACATGTGTGATGGTTTTATGTTCTGTTTTATAGAACCTGCATTTGTCTGTACCTCCAACATTTTCAATGGACTTTGTAAACCAATGTGTATCTGTCTACACTTCTGGACCACCATTATTAGCCTTTCAGCTTTTTGTTACAATTCAACTCTCCTTAACCAATCTTGCGTCAAATCTTGGGCAACGTAAGGTTGCTCCAGGAGATTTCTGTACTTGGCACATTGAGTTGACTGTCTGATTTCTGTCTACTTCTGTGTTGGTTTCCATTCCCACTTGATACTGAGATGCTTCTGATAAACTAAGCAAAGATCATCTTAGATTTCTTCTCTTCATGTTTTAAAATGTTGACTATGTTTGGCTCTGATGAGGTCAGCAGACATATGCAGTCCCAAGATTACAGATTTATACATGCAATCAGTTTCAAGGATGTCCATACCTGCTACAGATGGAGGAATATATAATCGTATTATACACTGCTTTTTGTGTATCATTTGATAACCGTGAAGTACTTTTCTTCTTTTAATGTCCAGCTGATCCAGTACTTTTGAGGGCCAGTCATTCACCCCCAAAACTGAAATTAGAACTGAAATACCAAACTGATTTATAGTGTGGATGTTTTTCCTTGATTTCAAGGCAGTTTTCAATATTAATTTTATATTCTGAAGTATTCCTTACTGTGCTTTTATTCTCATTTATTGCTGATCCTATATATTTTACACCCTCTTGCTTAAGTTCCTGTATATCACATTTCTGTCACAGGTTGATATTTTCTTGGTGTTGTAGCTTTCCTGTCTTAAATGTTGCTTATGCACATTTATCAAGAACAAATGTCATGCTTGTATCATCTGAGAAAGTTTTAACCATCTGTATTTGAGCTTTCAACTCCTCATCTGATGTGTGTATAGTTTTAAGTCATCCACAAAAAGTAGTCAGACAAACTAAACAATGTGAGAGTGTTCAATCTCGCCGTTTGTTCTTACACCTGGGTTCGGAGCCGATCCTCGGCTCCGTGTCGGCCGCTCTGCAAGCTCTGCATCGAGAAGAAGCTCGAGACCAACCTAACTCCCACAATCCCCCTCTGCCTTTACCTCAGATCTAGTTTGCCGCTGCAACGTTCGCATCAGAATTGATGAGCTCGGGCCAACTCAAGCTAAGATTAATTATTTTCTTATATTTTTCCTATATTTTTTCTATAAAGTTGTTCCTAAATAACTGTGTGTGTGTGTGTGAATAGTGTATCGAGGGTTCTCGGTTCCGTATATAAATTTTATATACTTTATTAGAGTTTTCCCTCGGGGCCTACTCCACCCTTTTTTTCTTGGATTGAATACTGGCTTGGACTAAATTACTGGATTTGACAAATTATTCTGGAATAGACAAATTTACTGGACTAGACATATTACTGGCTTTTTTACTGGTTGCTGTACCTAATTTGACATGTCTGAGAAAGCTAAATCTGGCTTTAAACGCTGCCAATGTGGGCAGAAGATGTCTGTGACTGACAATCATAGTTCCTGCGTCTACTGTCTTGGCCCTCTCCATCTGCAAGAAGACTGCTCAATATGTCATTCTTTCAGTGGGAGGGTCATGACAGATAGGCGCAGGAAACTTATGGACAGGGGGCTTTTGAAGCCTGCCTTTCAAGAGGCTCTGGATGCTTCAGACCAGACATCCAAATCCTCGAAGGAATCTAAGACGTCGGAGCCCAGGTCATCGGCTCCGAGCTCTTCAGTCAAAGTTCGATCACCGGTTCCACAGACTTCGGGGCCGAGTGTTGAACTGTTGTCAGTTTCCGAGCCTCGAGTCTTGGAACCGGTGACGGAGCTCCCTCCCCCGGCACTGTTGAGGTCGGCTCCGTCTTCGATTCCTTCGATGCGTTCTTCCAGGCCCCTCTCCGACACCGATGTAGACCGCGTGGTGCAGAAATTAATGGAGAATACGGCCTTATCCAAACTCATCTCTGTCTCCTCCCAGTTGGTGTCGAGACTCGAAGGCCTTCCCTTATCTCCACCTGTTCCTCCTCCGATGCCTATCCAGTCTTCGGAGCTGGGAGAGGCTGATCTGGTGATTGTGGAGCCCTCGGTGCCAGAACCGTCTTTCTCTCGGTCGGCTCCGTTCACCTCGACTCCGTCGGATCCGGTACCGGAGTCTCGGAGCCGAAGATCCATCCTTGGATCCGGGACTGAGAGTCGGACCGATGTTTCGTTCCGACGCTCCCTCTCGGGGCCTCGGCTCGGATCGACTCGGCTCCGTCCTCGGGGTCGATACCTTCGGTGCCTGTCTCGGGGATTCTTCCGATTTCCTCGGAACCGAGAGATACCTCGACTCGGGACCCGGGGGCCTTCGACCTCATGAGGAAGGTGTTGTCTACCCAGACAACCACATCAGCAGAAACGGCTTCTCCTTCCCATAAAGGACCGTTATCCTCCTCTGCACCCACGGCTACATCCAAGCGTCGAGCACCTGTGTCTCAGCCACCCCTGGAGGGTGCCCCCTCTTCCTCGGAGGCTTCTTCGGATGCCCCCCCCGAGGAAGTTCCGAGGAAAAGATTGTGTAAGAGGAGACACTTAGATTCTCCACAAGAATCATTGACATCGGACACTGACTTGGATGAGTCAGAAGGGTCCCCAAAATCACCCTCAGAGGATGTCTCCTTTTCTGACATCCTGGAGATCCTAAAGCAGAGAGGTGATTGGCAAGCCCTTCCCCCTTCTGAGGATGAGTCAGTCTTACTGAAGGCATTCAGTGCTCGCCCTTCCTCCTCCTGGGTCACTCCGCCCTTCGATGAGTTGATGGAGCTGATTGCTCGAAGGGCGTGGGAGACTCCTGACACGGTGGAGCCAGTCCCTAGAAAGCCTAACAAATATATTACTGCCCCTCAGGATAAGGCTTATCTGACAAAGGGAGTGCCAATGGACGCTATGGTGGTGGCAGCGGCCACGAAAAAGGAGATGTCTGAATCTTCCTCATCTGTCCATCCGCCTAACAGAGATTCTAGGACTATGGACAGGTATGGGAAGCGCATATTTAGTTCAGCGGCTTTTTCTATGCGATCCCTGAACTATTTGACCCACTTCACACGGCTACAGAGGGATCTAATCAAAGAGTTGGGAGATACCCTCCAGGGTACTACAGATGCTGCTGTTTCAGAAAAGGTTACGGCACATCTCAATACCCTTACATCTATTGCAAACTCGTCCATGAGGCTGATCTCATACGCAGCCGAAGGATCGAGTAGGGCAGCGGCTTCAGCGATTGCTCATCGTAGACAATCCTGGATGCGCTTATGTTCATTTGCGGAAGCCTTCAAGTCTTCCTTTACTAATGCCCCATTTGATGGTGCCACACTTTTTGGCCCCAAAGTAAAGGAGACCCTTACCCGGTGTGAGCAAGAGGGAAAGACTCTGTCTGCTGTCGGAGTCAGTTTTTCCACCCCATCCAGACCGTACCCCAAAGGGCAACGTGGTGGGAAAATGTGGTTTCGAAAACCCCAAGGATCTTTCTCAGGCACACAGGGTGATGTCCCCTCTAGAGGCAGAGGAGGGGGCAGAGGTGGAAGACGCCGCCCTGGCGGCAGAGGGGGTCCGCAAAACCAAGGTGACAGGGATACACCCCCTGGGAAACCTTTCCAGCACTCCTGAGAGGAGGCCCGACTGTCCTGCTCTGGAGGCAGTCGGGGTCGCTAGCTTTATACCCTCAGGCCTGGCGAAATCTTACATCAGACAATTGGGTAAAAAGCGTTGTTACCAGAGGCTACAGAATACCCTTCCTATTGCCCCCAATTCCGAAGAAAAGACTCCCAGATGTGCCGCCCCATCTGCGAGACCCTGCAGCTATAGAAATTTCAAAGCTGCTAGAAAAAAGAGTAATCCAACCAGTCCCAGCGGACCAAAGAGGATTGGGAACTTACTCAAGGTTCTTTTTAGTTCCAAAAAAGACAGGGGACTGGAGGCCGATTCTGGACCTAAGCAATCTCAATACCTTCGTCAAGAAAGAAAAGTTCCGGATGGTCACGCTTCAATCGATCCTTCCATTTTTACAGAAGGACGACTGGATGTGCTCAATAGATCTGAAGGACGCATACTACCACATCAAAATGGCCAGGGCGCCCAGGGATCACTTGCGCTTCCGGCTGGGAGCCAGCCACTTTCAGTTTCGAGCCCTGCCCTTTGGTCTGACCTCAGCCCCAGGGTTTTCACCAAATGCATGGCAGTGGTAGCGTCTCACTTGAGACGCCTGGGATTCCAGGTGTTTCCGTATCTGGACGACTGGCTCCTTTCTGCCACCACCCAGCGTCAACTGATTCAGGCCAGGGATTACACACTGCAGCTTTGTGTTCATCTCGGAATTTCCATAAATTTCAAAAAATCTTTACTACAGCCATCACAGCATATCTCATTCATAGGAGCAGAATTGGATACGCATCGTTTAATTCTAAGACTTCCTCCAGAAAGGATAGCCTCACTACAAAGCCACATATCTCTTCTTCTGTCATCCAGAAAATCCCCAACAAAACTGGTTCTGAAGGTTTTGGGTCTCATGGCAGCCTCTCTCATTGCGATACCATTGGGAAGACTGCACATGAGAGTTCTACAATGGCTACTGTTTGCACAATGGTCGTTCCAACAGCTACCTCTGACACACGAAATTCTGATCACAAACATATGCAAATCACACCTAGCTTGGTGGCTCCGGGCTTGCAACCTTTCCAGGGGAAGACCATTTGTGCTACCCATGCCGACAGCTACGGTGACCACGGACGCTTCCCTGATAGGGTGGGGGGGCATCTTTCAGGGACAGACAGTCCAAGGCGAATGGACCAGTTTAGAGTACAATCTGCACATCAATGTTCTAGAGTTGAGGGCAGTGTTTCTAGCGTTGCAACACTTTGCTCCCTTTCTTCCTCTAGGGACTATTGCAGTTCAGATGGACAACATGTCCGTAGTCTGGTACATAAGCAAACAAGGGGGAACCAAGTCTTATCAGTTATGCAGAGAGGCCATGAGAATCTGGCAATGGGCGGAGTCCACGGGCCGCTTTCTGATTGCAACGCACATCCCGGGGTCATCCAACGTCATAGCCGACAGGTTGAGCAGAGCAATCCTGTTGCCTCACGAGTGGTCCCTCAAACAGTCAGTTGCGAAGGAGATTTTTCGCAAAAGGGGCCAGCCTTCCTGCGATCTTTTTGCGTCTCCAATGAACGCCAAATGCAGAAGCTATTTTGCCCTGTTACACCCTCCAGGGGAAGTCCCCAGGGACGCTCTGGTTCACGATTGGCCCCCGGGTCTCCTGTACACTTTTCCTCCCTTTCCCCTAATTGCAAAGTTTCTGCAGAAAGCCAACACCCTGCAAAGGACGATTATCCTCATTGCCCCATTCTGGCCTCGTCAAATCTGGTTTCCCTTTCTTCTGGCTCACCGCAGTCGGGAACCCTGGATCCTGGACCCGGAGCCGGATCTACTGACCCACTCGTCAGGGGCTCCCCACCCCTCGCTACTGTCACTCCAACTAGCAGCTTGGCTGCTCCGCTTCCCTACTTAGCCAGGTCTGATCTTCTTTCACCTGCAGTTCAGAATATACTAGTGGCTTCTCATAAAGCTTCCACTACAAAGACTTACACTAGTAAATGGAAGCGTTTTGCTTACTGGGCAAATACACAGCAATTGGACCCTGTTATAGCTCCCTTAAATAAAATCTTGGAGTTTTTAACCGAGTTGTTCCACCAAGGAGCTTCTCCTGCCACTTTAAGAGTGCAATTGGCTGCCATTTCCAACTTTCATGTGGAAGAATGTGGGGCTCCTATTATGGCTCATAGACTTTGTAAGGCCTTTCTGAAAGGATCTTTCCATATTAGACCACCAGTTAGAACTCCTACATCACCTTGGAATCTGAACCTTTTATTATCTAAATTGATGCTACCTCCATTTGAACCAGCCTCTTCTTGCCCATTGAAGTATTTGTCGTGGAAGACCCTCTTTTTGGTGGCCATTACATCGGCTAGGCGGGTGTCAGAGCTTCAGGCTCTTTCTATTAAACACCCTTATTTGATTTTTCACTCTGACAGAGTATCTCTTCGCACTAATCCGTCCTTTCTCCCCAAAGTTTGCTCTGTTAATAACATTAATTAATCCATTGAACTCCCTACCTTTTTCAAAAATCACTCCAATAAGTTGGAGTATATGTTACACAAGTTGGATGTTCATAGACAACTTAGATTTTACCTGGATAGAACAAAGGATCACAGGAAAACAGATCAACTTTTTGTAGCCTTTGCAGACAGCAGGAAAGGGATAGCAGTTACTAAATGAACCCTTTCCAAATGGCTAACTGATTGCATTATATTTGTTTATGCTACTTCGGAACAAACTTTACCTGTCAAACACAAGGGGCACTCTACAAGATCAGTTTCTACATCTCTGGCTCATGCAGCTCGCTTACCGTTAGACACTATATGTGCAGCTGCCACTTGGTCTAAACCACATACATTCATTTCTCATTCAAGGTAGACAGGGTTTCTAGGGACAGGGCAACCTTTGGTTCCACTGTGCTCAAGAATGTTCTCCCGTGAGTTCCTCAGGAACATGGAGCTAGGGACGCTACCCAGGTGTAAGAACAAACGGCGAGATTGAACACTCTCACATTTAGAAGTTATGTCCTTACCATAACGTTCCATGTGGAGTGTTCATCTCGCCTTTGTTCTTACATTCCCACCCTCCCACCCTCAGGAAGAACGTCCAGTTTGGTGTCTGGTTTGATTTCTTCTGCTTCTGCATTTCGCAGTTGTTGTGTATGTATGTATATGTGTATATATATATATATATATATATGTGTGTATAGGTGTTTCTTGCAGTATATTGTTTTGGCATGAATGTGTCTCTCTGACCTCTGGTTTGCTTGCAAACTAGATCTGAGGTAAAGGCAGAGGGGGATTGTGGGAGTTAGGTTGGTCTCAAGCTTCTTCTCGATGCAGAGCTTGCAGAGCGGCTGACACGGAGCCGAGGATCGGCTCCGAACCCAGGTGTAAGAACAAAGGCGAGATGAACACTCCACATGGAACGTTATGGTAAGGTCATAACTTTTAATTATTGTCATTTAGGACTGCACAAGTGTAGCCTAAATTAAATTCCAAGTATCAACTCGCCAAATAGTACATAGGAAGCAAGGATAACAAGACCAACAGTGGCACAGGAAAATAACTTTCTTGGGTGGCGTAAGCTATGGAACCTTGCTGACTAGGCTTACATAGGCCCTTGGGCAGATAGCCTAGTACCTACCTATGAACCTATAACATTTCAGTTTAAAAAAAATATAAACAGTGCAAGACCCACAGAAGGATGAATAAACCAATAATAATAGCAAAAACACACAAGCCCCCAGACAGTCATAAGAAGAATACTGCACATAGCAGCTTGACATAGTAGGAGTGCACATGTTAAGATTGTCCTCCTTTGTTCGTCTGCATCAGACAAACAGCAGACAATTGCACATGAATAAGAAAATATATTGCTATATCAAAGAATAAAAAAAAGATATTGCACTCTTTGTTTAGCTGAGCTACATATTGTGAATGATTGCTGACTAAATAATCTGTGGCTGTTATCAGAGTTTGTAAGTCTCAATACTATTGGGTAAAACCTGTTTAAGTAAATGGTGGACCTGCAGCAGATACTCCGATATCTCTTGCCCAAAGACAGTTGTGTAAACCAGCCGTGTGCAGGGTGAGAGGGGTCACAAATTATTTTGGATGCACATTTAATGCTTCTTTCTGTGAAGAGATCCTGGATTGATGGTAAGTTGGTGCCCATGATTATTTCTGCAACTCACACCACTCTCTGTAGCTTCTTTCTTTCTGCTATTGTACTGCTCCCAAACCAAACTGTGAAGCTACTAGTGAGAGTGCTCTCAACTGCTCTTCTGTAGAATGTGGTGAGAACAGTAGGTGGGAGCTTACCCTTTCTGAGCCTTCTGAGAAAGTGGAGATGGTATGCTTTTTTGAGCAACTGTTCAGTGTTCATAGTCCAAGAAAGATCCTCCAAAATGTGCACCCCTAAAAACGTTGTAGATTTGACCCTTTCTCCTTTTCCCCATTGATCATGTGTGGTGAGTGTGTTGTTGACCTTTTCTTAAAGTTTTCTTTTGTTTTATTGACATTCAAGTCAAGGTTGTTCTTAGCACACCAGTCAGTCAATGCTTAGAGCTCATCTCTGTAAGCTCTTTCATCCTCTGATGAGGCCCACGACCGTAGTATCATCTGCAAACTTAATGATGTGATTGGTGGTGTATTTTGCAGAACAGTCATGGGTGAGGATGGAGAACAACAGAGGGCTTAGCACTTAACCCTAAGGAACATGGGTGCTGGTTTGTGCATCCGGAGGTGTTGCCTGCACATGTTTTCTTCAGTCCATCAAGGAGTCAAGGATCCAGTTGCACATGAGCTTGCTTATAACTCCAAGATGTACAAGTTTGTCAAGCTGCATTGGAATCACTGTATTGACTGCCAAGCTGAAGTTAAACAGCCTGGTGTAGTTTCTTCTCTCCAGATGATCGAGTGAGAGTAGGGTTACCAGATACCTGTGAACCCAAAGGAGGACACCAAAGCAATGGAGCAAAACACAACATGTGAAACAAATGCTAAAATCTTTAGCTAGCAGGCTTGTAGTCTAATACATCTCAAGTATACCTCATTACGAGGAACTTTCCTCATTTTTAGTCTTAAAATGTCTGACATGATGACCTGGGGTCTTAAAGAGTAAGTTGTACAATAATAAATAGCAGGATTTGAAGTGATGTTTTTAACAGAATTTATGTAAAGGAAGACTGAAAATTTAAATGAGTGGAAGAGTAGTTACAAAACAATGAGGATGCTAAGCCCAGGTAAAATATGCTTTGCAGTATGTAGTACAAACCTCGCACTTCAGGGATGCATAGTATTTACCTGATTCACACCTGTGGTAGCCACCCTTTGGTGTAACTTCTCTCAGGTGGTCAATACAGAATGAAAAAAAAAAAAGACGTTTACATTACTGTATTGCTTTCATATATACATTAGCCAAATGTCAGCGCTTGTACTCTGTCTCACTACACTCAAATGCACAGCAGTCTTACAGAAGCAGAATTATAACAGTAAATAGTAGGACCACTCATTTCACTTACAAACAGGCCCCCTACCTATTACCTACCTAAAGTAGGTGATTTGGCCTTGCCAGCATCAGTAATGTTTTCATTACTGTATTAAACTGATGCACACAAATAGAGTTTGCATTCTATCTCGTTTCATGCAAATACACATTAGTCCTGCAAAGCCAGAATTATTACACCAAGGCTACAGTACCAAACATTTCATCCACAAACAGCCATCATATTAATTGCCGACCTAAAGTATCTGCTTTGACCCTGCCAGGGTTAAAACGAAAATAGCAATAATTCCATTAATTTACTGTGTTGCACAAAAACAGTAGTTACAAGCTTGTATGACAGCTGACTTTAGCCAAATACACATTAATCTTGCAAAGCTACAATTACAACAGTAAACAGAAAGGCTAGTCAACTCATTTCATTTACAAATACACCCCCCCCCCCCATTACCTAACTCAAGTAGCTGCATTTCACCCTGTCAGGATTAAAGTAGAAATAATAGTAACAGTTGGGTTGCATACTTGCATTACTTTCATTTTATTGACATAAACATTAGTCACAGCTTGTGTGTGCCAGCCAAATACACATTTCATTTTATTTATTTTACTTTTGTTTACCCAGGTTTCTGCAACTGGCTTTAGTCAAAAAAAAAAAAAAAATTTTTTTTTCAGCATAGGTCCAGGGAGAAGAGCTCCAACAAATTAAAAACATTTTTAACAAACATTCAGTATGTACATGAACAGATATGAAATGACATAAATTAAGAATTACTCAAACTTGCTAATTATTTTACAGTCATCTTAAAGTACGGACAGAAATGTATTGCAGTTTTGCAAAGCTCGAATTACAACAGTAAGCAGGATCAGTTGTTTCTTTCACACATAGCTCCAATCTCCACTACCTACCCCACCCACAGTATCTGATTTGATCTTGCAATATTAAAAACAAAAACAACAAAAAAAAGATGACACTGTCATTAAGGTGAGTATTTTTTTTTTCACATAATACTCAAGTTCAGAGCTTGTGGTCGATCTTACTTCACTCAAATGCACATTACTCTTGCAAAGCAAGCTAGAACTGCAGTCATTCCATTCGCACGTAGGCATTGCCCCCATCCCAACTGCCTACCAAGAGAATCTGCTTTGAGCCTACAAGGTTTAAACTAATGAAAATAAAAGGCCCACAGCTACATTATTGCATGTCTTTCACATCACATAGCCAGGAACTTGCACGTGATCTTACTTCAATTCACCTGTACACACTTTACTCACTGAAGAGTCGAGTTTGTTTCAACAACAAAACATTGACAAACCATTCTAATGTATCTTGACTAACCCTGCAAAAAGATATTAAGCTGGGAAAAAAAAAAAAAAAAAACATGCCATCCACAAACAACCCCCCCCCCCAGAACACACTGTATAGCTAGTATCTCTTTGACACCTGCCAGGATATTATATAAAGGCTCCAGGGCCATTAGCCTAGTACACACATATGAACCTATAAAAAAGAAAGTTATCAACAGCCCCCAAAATACACTGACCACTAGCATCTGGTTGACCATGACAGTGTATTATGCTAAAAAAAAGAAAATCATCAACAGTGCCCAAAACACACTGCCTCCCTATATCTGGTTAACCCTGCCAGGATATATTCAAAAAAGAAAGCATGCCTCTCAACTGTACAGATGTTTGTCTTATATTTTAGGTCTGTTTCTCATAAAATTGTGGTTTTCTGGCAAACCATTGGCAAATCATTAAAGATTAAAGTCAGAAAATAATGTCAGACATTTGAGTTTCAGATTCCATAACCTTCATAAAATGTATATGTTAATGCAAGATCTGTTATTATATCAATTTTTTAAGTTTGCAAGAGCAATATTTAAAAATTGTCCCTACTTTTGGGCCTTTGTCCCTCCATTATTTATGGCTCTGTCTAGATTTCTTGGTCTAAGAGGTTGAGAGGTATGAAAGAAAGTCATCAACAGCCCCAAAAACGCACAGACCACAGGAATCTGGTTGACCCTGCCAGTGTATTAAAAAAAGAAAATCAACAGTCCCCAAAACACATTGCCTCCCTAGTATCTGGTTAACCCCTTTCTGTGAGTGCAGTAGGGCCCAGGAACTCTGCTGACTGCAGGAAGTCTAGCCAGCAGCATGAAACTGTTAACTGCTTAATTTCCAGAAGCTTCTGTCTGCTGTAAGTTAATATACTTCCACTTAAAATCCCAGAAAGTGATTTTCTGGAAGTTTTGTGTGAAAAAGAAGACAGATTAAGCATATCTCTCTGACGAGCTGACACAGCCACACGGGGCACCAAACTTTCTTTTTTGTAAGTAGATGATAAATCTTTGTTTTATGGGAAACAAATTGTAACCATAGTCTAATCTGTTAAGTAAACAGCTTAATGGGTCAAGGGCAAGACAAAATAGCAACAGTGACAAAGAATCACCCCGGAATATCCCCACTGATTTTATCTATGGGATAATTTGCACTTTGTCACTGCTCAACTGCTTTGTAATTTGCCACTATTTAATCATAACCATTATATAATTAATCAATGTAGGCTGTATCTTTGTATACCTGTAAGCATTCCTTTATACATGAAACCTCAGTCTAATTTCTGCAAGTCTTTTGGGTTTCTAATACAATGATGGGAATGGACACCATTCCTAAGTCAAAGTATGATTAAAGTTTGTGAAATTAGTATTGTCTCAGTCTTTGATGTTGGCCAAAAATGTTCTTCGCAGACCTGCAATGTACCCAAAATTAACTCATCCTGCAGTTTATACTGAGTTACATGCATCAGTAATATATCTAAATAAGAATATGATATCTATTGCTCATACTACTATTGGAACTCACTGGGTATCCTTGTTCCACATTACCCTCGTTTCTGCCTGCAAATCATGGTATTTTATGAGTTTATGTCTGTCTGTCTGTATTGTTGCTCATCTCTCTCTAACTTAGATGACAAGTAGGTGGGGTATTTCATTTAGATGCTTTAATACATAGAAACACATCAGGATGAATAGCAGCATCATAAAAAGTAAACGAACTTGTTAACAAACAGACCTTACATACATACATGCATACATCTCAATGGCTTACTACAAAATGGCAGTCTAGCTTGCACGTGCTCAGTTTTTATACACTTGTGCAAGCCCTTGGATAGCTTCTTAAAGGTCCATACACACATATTGATCTACATGTATGGAAGACACTGTAATCACTGGGTGTAGCAATTTCAGTGATTAATGCTACTTTTGTCTTCTTTTCATGGACTACTATATATATATTTTCTCACATCTCTTTTCTGAACTGTTGGTAATGGGTCATTCCATGTAATATAAACTTCATCTTTCTCTGTAATGCTTTGTGGCAGTTTCCAGTACTTCTGAACTACTTCAGTATTGTAATGTTAGCACAATCTGCGATGCAATAGTTTGTCACATTATTATACCTTTCAGTATACAGGTCTTCTACCATTACTGTTATCACACCCAACAAGATATGCAACTGTTTCCAGTTCTGTTTTATAGAACCTGTATTTGTCTGTTTCTTCCACATGTTCAATGGATTTTGTAAACCAATATGTATGTAGTCCTCTATCCTGGGCACTAATATTAACCTTTCATCTTTTGGTTTAAATTCACCTCTCCTTAAATATTCCTGCATCAAACCCTAATCAACATGAGGTTGTTCCAGGAGTTTTCTGTACTTGCAACTGTATTTACACCTTTTCTACATTTCCTGCCTTCTCATCTGATCCTTCTTATATTTGTTCTTTCATTTTTTGGCACATTTAGTTACTGCCTGATTTTTGTCTACTTCTGGTTTGGTTTCCATTCCCACTCGACACTGATATGCCTCTGCTAAACTAAGTAGGGAAGTCATCTTAGATTTGTTCTCTTCATGTTTTAAAATGTTTTAAAACTTTCACTATATTTGGATCTGGTAATGTCAGCAGATATGTAGGAAAGTCCCTACAACTGCAGATCTATATATGTAATCAGTTTCGAAGATGCCCATATAGTCTTGTTGTACACTGATGTTTATGTATCATTTGATAAGCATGAAACATTTTTCTTGTTATCCTGTACAACTGATCCAATACATTTTGGGACCAGTCAGTCACCCCAAAACTGTAAGTTTGAAGAGGAAGAGCTTGAACTTTGTTCCTAAATGTCAGGGTTGTTTTCAGTATTAATTTTAGGCTTCTAAAATATTCCTTACTGAGTTTTGTTCACACTTGTTCATGATTTATTTTTGATCCTTCAGCAATTCCCAAATATTTATACATATCTCCTGCTTAAGTTCTTTTATATCACATTCCTGTCCCAGGCTGATATTTTCTTGGTGCTGCAGCTTTCCCGCTTTAAATGTTGCTTTTGCACATTTATCAAGACAAACTCATATTCTTATAGGTTCATAGGTTCATACTAAGCTATCGGCCCTAGTGCATTTGTAAGCCTAGCCAGAGTGTGTTTGGCTTTCGCCACCCATTTAAATGAATTCTACTATGCCCTTTTTCGAGGTTTAGTTTACTGTGCCTCTGTCTAGAAGTGATACCCGGGGTAAACCTACAATCTCCCATCCACTCATCAAGATTCCTCTTGAAGAGAGTCAGTGAGGGACTCTGCCTAACTTGGACTGGGATTTTATTCCAGAGTGAAGGGAGCCTCTGTATTATGAATCTGTCCCTACAGCATGTCCTACTTATTTCTGTGCTGAGGTTCAAGTCCCTCGAGCGCGTAGCTCGATGGGATTTGGATTTACTGAGGTGTAGCATGTCCATTAATTCTGGGTTGGACATGGCTTTATAAGTCAGGCACAGATCGCCTCTAAGCAGGCGGTATGCAACCGAGTAGAGCTGGAGTTTCTTTAACCGGGCAGCATATGGCATCTGTTTGAGCCCTTTGATCCTCTTGGTGAGGTACTTTTGGGGTCTTTCCAGTTGCTGCAGGTGTCTGGTAAGGTACATCCCAAAAGGGGCATTGTACTCAATTATGGGCCTGATGAGGGATGAGTAAAGAGGCACAATGACCTCCCCTGATCAAGATGTGAATCCCTTTATGATTAGGTGGGCTATATAGAATGTTTTTCTAACCACTTTGGCCACGTGGTTGTCAAATGAGAGATTGCTATCAACTTGGGTCCCCAGGTCCCTAATTACTTCTTACGTACTTAATGGATTACCACCTATGTGGTAATTTGTGGGCACTTTGTTTTTGCCAATGGGGATGACTATGCACTTTTTGGCATTTAGCTTGAGGCCATGGCTCTGGCACCAGTTGTCTGTTTCTATGAGACCCTTTTGGAGGATGCTTGTGTCAGCTAGAGAGTTGATTATGGTGCCCAGTTTGCAGTCATCTGCGAACTTGGTCAGCCATAGTCCTTCTGTGTTGGCCTGTACCTCCAAGAAATATATACTGAACAAGAGAGGTCCCAGGACTGAGCCTTGTGGGATGCCACTTGTAACTGATTTGGAGTCTGACATGGCTCCAGCAATTCTAACCATGTGGGTTCTGTCCTTGAGCCAGTTTGCAACCCATCTAGTGAAATAGTGGTTTATATTTAAGCTGGATAGCTTATCTATGATGCCCGAGTGGGGTATTGTATCGAAGGCTTTTGCGAGGTCTAGGTAGGCTGTGTGGACCACCTTCCCCTTGTCAATGGCCTTGGTGACTGTTTCAAAGAAATTGACCAGGTTTAAGAGGCAGGATCTGCCCTTAACAAAGCTGAACTGGGTAGGATCCAGTGTCTGTAGGTCCCCAATATCTTTATTTATGAGTTCTATGATGATCCTTTCCATAGCTTTGCAGACCAAGCTAGTCAGGCTTATGGGACGATAGTTTCCAGGATCTGTTGAGGCACCACCTTTGTGGAGAGAAACCACTGTTGCTGTACGCCACTCTTTGGGTACATATCCTGTAGTAAGGCTGAGATTGAACAGTAGCTTTATGTTTGGGTTCAGCTCATCTTGGAGTTCATGTAGGACGCAGCCCGGGACACCGTCTAGTCCCATTGATGCTGTGTTTTTTGCTTTGGAGAGGGCAGTTTTTACCTGAGCATCTGAGATGTCAGGGGGGCAGCACTCTGCTGGAATAGATATTTGCTCTTTTGGTGAGGGGGGGGGGGGGAGTTTGCGCTGAACCTGTCGGCCAGGATGTTGGCAATGTCTGTGGGTTCAGTGTATTTTTTGTCATTTTGGACTAATTCTGAGCATATCTGGGAATTCCCACCCAGGTTTCTAACATAACTAAAGAAAGCTTTGTGATTATCTTTAGTGTCCTGTGCAATTTTCCTCTCAAAGCTGGCCTTAGATGATTTTATGAGTGCCCTTAGTTTTTTGCTAATACTGATCAGAGATGCCTTCCCTTTTTGGGATTTTGCTCTATTGTGTAGTAACTTCCTTCTTCTATTGTATAGTTTGTAATAATCCAAGAATGTTTTGACCACTTGCTGCTGTATTTTCCTCATCTGATGAATTATACAGTTTTAAATCATCCATTAAAAGAAGATAATTCTTTACACTTTGATGTTTTTCTGGGAACCAAATTGTAACCATGACCTAATCTGTCAAGTAGACAGCTTAATAGGTTAAGGGCAAGACAAAAGAGCAGCAATGACAGTCATCCAGGAATATCCCCCTTTGAATTTTTATCCCTGGGATAATAATTTGTCCTTTGTCATGGCTTAGCTGCAAAGTGGTTTGTCACTGTTTCATGGTCACTGTAATGTAATTGATCAGTGTAGGGTGTATTTTGTACATCTGTAAGCACTCCTTCATCCATGAAATGTGAGATGATGTCAAATGCTTTTTTGTAATCTATCCATGCCATACTTAGGTTCTTCCCATTACATTTCACCATTATGACTTTAACAACAAGTTATATTTTGTTCCATATGCTTTTTTTGTTCTGTTGCCATGATTGATTTTTCTTCTAAATGACTATAAACTCTTGTCAGTATCGATTCCAGTATATACCTTATACATCATTAGAAGTCAAGTTATTGGTCTACAGCTTTTAGGATGGCATGCAAGTTCACTCTTAGGGAGAAGTATTGTTTTTCCTGTTAATCAGATTGGTGTCTGTGTGCCGTGTGTATATAAGTAGTTCATACTCAGGGCTAAATCTTCATGTAAAGATGTTAATACTTTTAGACAGTAGTTAGGTAATGCATCTGGGACTGGAGTTTTCCAGTTAGGGGCTTTTCTTAATTTTGTTTCAATGTCTCTGGCCGTTACTTCATCCCATTTCATATCCTGTACATTTGAATGTCTTACTGTTTCTTTTACTTCTGTTCATTCAGCATTTGTATTATGTTTCATAGGGTCTTCATAGGTATTTCTCCAAAATGTGTCTATTTCTTCTTCTTTTGCTGACATTTCGATTCTTTTTGCTTTGTTTCCCAATTACTCTATAAAACTTTTTTTGGGTGATCAATGAATTGCTTATTTTGTATTTTTGCTATATATTTACCTGTATATCTTCTAAGTTTTTCTGCATGTGCTGATATCTTTAATTTATTGTTAACAATAGTGTACAATGGATCATAGTCTGTTCTAATACTGCACTGCTGATTGCTTTTACCATGTCTGTCTTCCTAAGTATTTTTATTGATCTATTTCCTCTTTACTCTTCTAACAGTGACACTTCTTGTATTAAATGCTTTATAGTTTTTTCTATTCCATACTTCCATGAATGCATTTGATTTCTTCACTTCCTTTCATTTATTGCCCTGCCTTTTTTTTTTTTTGCGGTAAGACTTTATGACTAATTAATTTAGCTGCATAGTAATATATTCTATTCACTTCTGTTACAATACATGAATTTCTGATTATAGTCTCAATTACTGTGTTCACTTGTTTTGTCATACTTATAACATTTTGGGTCTTATTGACTTTGTGTAATCTATTTCTTTCATTGATCTTAATACATCTATCCATCTCTCTTATATCAGGCAACTTGTCTCTTAGATCAGTTTCCTCTAAACTGAGGGCACATTCTTTGTTCTATGTTTCCTGCAGGCATTCTACAAAAACTTCCAGATCATCTTCCTGTGACATATTCTCCTCAGCTACATCCTGCGTCATCCGTTGCTCTTTCATATGGGAATTCACTGTCTCATCACTCCACAGCAATGACTGTGAGTTGCCACTGTTTTCTGCTCCTTCCCTTGCTGAGCAGTTCCAGCTGAACTTTCGACTGGTTTCCTACTGAAGGCTGCAGAGTATCTGCATGTGGCAAGTGATCAGATGCTTGCCATTTCCACGTTTTTCTGTAATTCAGGAACTCATTGTTCCATCCTGCTGTGACATTAGGATTTTCTACAATAAATCCTTCACAGGTAATCCATAAATTTGGTTTCTGTTTCATTAACTTCTCCATTGCTACCCATCTTTTCTACTTTTCCCCTTTGTTTTCTAATTTTTTGTATTGTGAAATTTTCCATATCTGGCTACCTTTGCTTGTATTTCTCTTCAAATATCTCTGGTGCTGCTTTTTTTTAATTTGTTAGTTTTGCTTTCTCCTTTGCATAAATATTTACCATATTAAATCTCTCATTCTTTCCCATGTCCATATTTCATTTTATACCTTTCAAAAATCTCCGTTTTGTTCTTTATATTTCTACACTTCCTCATTTGCTTCTTTTTCCAAATGACCCAATGTTTCTTGGTCTATATAATGTTTTTCATGGATTTATTGTATTAATGAACAAAAAATTGCATTTAAAGCTTTTGACAGTTTTTCTAACTGTTTTTCTTTCCTCAAATTCTCTCTCAATTTTTTGAATATTTTCTGACTGGAAATCCTGGGCTTCTTGCATTAACAATACAGAATTTCTTTCTTATACTTAATAATCCACTCTATCATTTTTATGGCTCTTTTTTGGCCTGTCAATTTTTGTATTTTTTTTTTTTTTTTTTGGGGACTGCTACTTCCTTCTACAGCAGGGTAGCATCCTCGGCCTGAGCCTGGCCTAACCTTGAGGATTCTTCACTGTCATTTTTTCCAGTCCCGGCATCAGTGCACATACTAGGATTGGACATTTTTTTTATCCAGGGACTTGTGCACCCAGCGGTCTTTTTTCATTTTTTAAATCTTCTTTTGTCCGTGATATATGCTATATAAATTACTGTCTATATTGTCATCTTGGTGAGATTTTGTAAAAACAGGGTCCACCTCATGAAGGTACTCACCAAGGCTTGAGGATGAATTCAGTTCCAGCAATATTACTCTCCGTTGCTTGCTGATTTTATCATCTCTCCATTTGGATCATCCTGTCTAGGGATTTATCTGACCGGTTCCCCTGACATCTTTGGAAATATTTATTGCATCTCATTAAACTTCCAACCATGTTTTTTACCATCTGGTAGCAAACTGCACATTGGAAAAAATGCTGCCATAAAACTAATCCATTAGGGTCATGGATCTTTTCAATGTTTGCTTCAGAAATGTCTCCATTGCAGAAAACAGCCAGTTGATGATGATTGTTGCTTGCACCAGGTCTTCTGCAGTCAAGTCACCATCAATTTATCATTCATTCTGTACGCAGAGCTATGAGAATTCATCTTTTCATTGTCCTCCAACTTTCTGCAACCTTTGAGATTTTGCCACTTAGCATTGTCATACACCAAATAAGTAAGGTCAGTGTATTAGAAGTAACAGATTTGGTCTTACTATATTAGTTGATTTACAAATAGACTCTTTTCATTGGGTTGTACATGCCCTCCTGCCTACCTTTTGTGTGTGGGTGGGTACTCACAATCAAAATCACTTTGTTTATGGTGTGCAGGGTCCTGGGTTTGAGCCTTGTAGAGGCTGTTTATTTGTGGGAAGTTGGTATAATGGTTAAGGTGTTTGCCTTACAGACACAAGGTACAGTTTGATTCTTGTGGGACATTGGTATAATGTTTGCCTTACTCTATCTAGTTAGTGTTGCAGTTCCTTGTAAGATGGGAAGCATACATTTATAGATATTTGTAAGAGCATAGGGGCCAAATAATCTTTTTTTTTCTTTTGTGTGCTGCTGAGTAGTTTGAATGAAACGCTGGTGTCAAGAGATAGACTCTGCACCCTGTGTCATATGGCATTATGGTGCTTGCTTGGAGAGGAGGGAATGATAATTCCATTCATAGCCCCACCAAGGAAGGTCTCCCCTTTAGATCAGCTGATACAGTAAGGACTTGCTTGTTATTTCATATTTTGAAAGATACTTTTTGTGATAACTGTGATTCGTATGACATTAAGAAAGTTAATTAATTATGCTGAGCAGTTCAGATTGTTTTATGGAGAGATATCTCAAGTGCATGTGCTATTGCATTGTGAGAAGGATGTAAGCTAGAAACAGCTGATACTCTATTCAGCTACTGAGGACTGTCAAGTCTGCTGCATCCATAATTTTCATTGAGTGCTGCCATGCTCCCCTCTCAGCGGCAGTGGCAACCTAGGACACAGAACAAGTAGATAAGGGAGGAAACCCCACCTCC
Organism: Protopterus annectens; assembly: GCF_019279795.1. Classification (NCBI taxonomy): domain Eukaryota; kingdom Metazoa; phylum Chordata; order Ceratodontiformes; family Protopteridae; genus Protopterus; species Protopterus annectens. The sequence continues at coordinate 221,489,887 of NC_056732.1, read as the reverse complement.
CTCACATAGGGGTGTAGGATGCCATGTCTTTCTCAAAAGTACTTCCTGTATTTTGGAGCAGATCTTCATTTTCAGTGCAGTGATTTTTTTTTTTCATTGATTGAAATAGTGAATGTGTACGCATGATGTTATGTAATCCTATCTCGCCTACATTCTGAACTGATGGGTTCGGAGCCGATCCCTCGGCTCCAACTCGGCACGCTTATGCTATAGAGCGAGGCCTCTAATTGGCTGAGCTATCTTTATCCCAGGATGCACCACCACTAATCCCCCAGATCTCGTTTGCCGCTATCAAGCTTAGACGTGGTCTCAACATTGGCTGGGCTAAGTACTATTTATTTAGGCTTTTTCCTGTCACAAATCTTCTCACTTTGAACCCAAAAGCTGTTTTAACAGCTACTGTTGTCATATTAGTGTGATTGGTGAATTTCGGTTGAGAATTTCGTGAATTTTTTAGTCAGGGAAGGTTTCCCGTTTTAGTTACAGGGGCCTTCCCCTGTTGCTTGCTGCTTGTGTATCTTTTTGTTTATCTTTCTTGGGTCAAGCACCCGTTTAAGTTAGAGGATCTTGACTCTCTTTATCTTTTTGTCTGTTGAACTGTTTAGTGTAAAAAAAAAAAAAAAAAATATATATATTATAATTTGTTAAAGTTGTTTAACTTAACTTTACTTTTGATTAAGTTAAGTGTTTTTTTCACTTAATAGGTTCTGTGGTAAAGACAGTTATGTCTAAAGAACACAAACCCTCCGGGTTTAAGAAATGCGCGAGGTGTGGTTTTAAAATGTCCATAATGGACGACCACTCCTCGTGCATCTATTGCTTAGGTGCTAAGCACCTACAAGAGTCGTGTAGTGTGTGCCACGCGTTCTCTTCTAGAGTCCTCCAGGAGAGGAAGAACAAATTAATCCTCAAGGGATTAATCAAGCCTTCCTTCGAGGAGGCTTTATCTTCCTCTCCGTCTCCTTCTAAAAAGAAGAAGATAGTGTTGGCTCCGACCAGTCAGTCGGAACCGATCGCTAAAAAATCTAAGCAGACTTCTCCATCGGCTCCACGGACTTCGGAGCCGAGGTCGGAACGGTCTGCCTTGATGCCTCCAGCCTCGACCCCTCTGGTTTCGGAGCAGAGGTCTGGGGCATCGAGAGGCGGGTCACCCTCATCGGCTCCACTGATATTGGAGCCGATAAGGGTTACCGGCTCAGACTCTTCCCCCTCGGAGCCGAAGTCCTTATCGGCACCGAGGGAAATTTCCTTGAAACCTTCCTCGGAGCCGATAGTTGTTGAGTCCTTCCGGAGCCGGTCCCCAAGCCCTTCGGAGCCGATGGAGAAATCGGTTCGGGCCCGATCGGTATCCTCTAGATCATCCAAGATGTCTGATTCGGACATCGACAGGGTGCTCCTTCGACTCTTCCAGTCTCCGGTGTTCCAAAAGCTAGTTTCGGCTCCAGCCCATTTGGCTTTGGAGCCGATGGTCCCCTCCCCTGCTGTGATTCCTCCTCCAACAGCTTCGGCACCGTTGGAGCCGGTACTGGTGGAACCTGTGGAGGTGTTAGGGTCGGGCCTGACCCTTGCTCCAACTCCGGCTCTTGGGTCGGAGTTCAGTACACGGACTTCTTCCCTCGGCCCGGGGGGGGAGGCTTCGGGATTGATGCTTTCGGTCCCAAGTCTCCCGCTTAATGCGTCGGCGGCGGGAGTGCCGTCCACTGTCATGGCCACGGAGGTGGGACCCTCCCAGGATTCTGGTGGTCCCGCCTTCAGGGCTATGAGGAGTGCATTAGCCAAATCTTCCTTGGCTACCTCCACGGTTTCCCCAGCTCCTTCCCTGCACATGGAGACTGGGTCATTGGCAGTCCCCCTGTCCTTAGACAGCGGAGCCCCCGGGCCTCAGGTTACCCCCGCTGGGGTTTCTCCCCCTCCTGGACGTCCTTCTGAAGCCTCTTCGGAAGAACCCCCCAGGAAGAGATCGTGCAAGAGGAAGCACGTTGACTCCCCTGATGAGTCTCTGACATCCGACACCGATCTCGATGATGCAGAGGGGTCCCCTAAGTCGTCCTCGGATGATGTCTCCTTTGCAGACATCCTGGAAGCCCTAAAACAACGAGGCGGCTGGCAGTCCAAACCCCCCTCTGCTGATGAGTCGGTGTTCCTGAAGGCCTTCGGGGCTCAGCCCTCCGCCTCCTGGGTGTCTCCGCCCTTCGATGAGCTCTTGGATTTGATCTGTCGAAGGGCGTGGGAACACCCAGACTCCGTGGAACCGGTGCCTGCTCGTCTGAACAAATTTCTCTCGGCGCCCCCTGACAGAGAGTTCCTTACTAAAGGTGTGGCTGTAGATGCTTTGGTGGTGGCATCTGCTACCCAGCAAGATGTAGCAGAGGCTTCTACGTCCGTCCATCCTCCTAATAAGGAGTCTAGGAGCATGGATCGGTACGGAAAGCGCACCCTCAGTTCAGCGGGCTTTACACTGAGAGCCTTGAACTACCTTACACACTTTACCAGATTTCAGAGGGATCTGATTAAGGAGCTATCCGATACCCTCTTGGGTAACCTGCCTGAGGAGCTGGCCCAGACGGTTGGCTCTCAGCTGGCTACAATGACGTCCATTTCGAACTCGTCCATGAGACTCATTTCTTATGCGGCCGAAGGGGCGAGTAGAGCGGCGGGTACAGGCATTGCTCTACGGAGACAAGCCTGGCTCCATCTGTGTCATTTCGCAGAGGCCTTTAAGTCTTCATTTGCCGACACCCCCTTTGATGGGTCCTCCCTGTTTGGACCCAAGGTGAAGGACACACTAACCCGCTGTGAACAGGAGGGTAAGATGCTGACTGCCGTAGGGGCACAATTTTCCACTCCCTTTCGGCCTTATCCCAAGGCTAAAAGAGGAGGGAAAATGTGGTTCCGTAGATCTCAGAAGCCTTACCCCTCTCAGCAGGAGGATTCCCCTTCCAGAGGCAGAGGAGGGGGAAATTCATCCGGAAGACACCGTCCCAGAGGAGGCAGAGGCCCTCGCAACACTGGAGACCGCGAGTCCTTTCATGGCTCTTCAGCCTTTCATAGTCCCTGAGGGATTGCCCGGCTGTGCTGCTCCGGAGCCAGTCGGGGTCGTTCTCAAGCACCTAAAGGCCTGGGAAGGTATCACTCAGGACCGATGGGTGCTACGGATTATCGCCGGAGGTTACTCCATCCCATTCTCTCACCCCCTCAGTCCAAAAATCCCGGACCCGCCACCCAGTCAACGGGATACCGCAGCCTCAGAAGTTTCAAAGCTGCTGCAAAAGGAGTCATCCAACCTGTCCCCGCAGACCAGATCGGATCAGGGACTTACTCAAGATTCTTTTGGTGCCAAAAGACCGGGACTTGAGGCCCATTTTGGACCTCAGCATCCTAAACCGTTCAGTCAGAAAGTCCAAGTTCCGAATGGTCACCCTACAAACCATTCTCCCATTGCTGGAGAAAGGGGTTTGGATGTGCTCCATAGATCTCAAGGACGCTTATTATCATATCATGGTACATCAAGCGTCCAGGAGACATCTGCGCTTCAGCCTAGGAGGCAGTCATTTTCAGTTCCGTGCGCTGCCCTTTGGTCTCACCACAGCCCCAGGGTGTTCGCCAAGTGTTTGGCAGTCGTGACTGCTTACCTGAGAAGTCTAGGATTCCAGGTGTTTCCGTATCTAGACGACTGGCTCCTAACTGCCACCTCCAAGCATCTACTTCTGCGGAGCCTACAAGCCACTATATCACTGGGCAATTCCCTTGGAATCACCTTCAATTGGCCAAAGTCTGTGTTGCTGCCATCTCAACGAATAAGATTCATAGGGGTAGAGATAGACTCAAACCAAATGCGGGTCTTTCTACCTACAGACAGGATACAAACCATACAGGATCAAGTTCGAGCCTTACTTCCCAGATCCAAAGCCCCAGCCAGAATGGTTCTGCAGCTATTGGGATCCATGTCCACCACGGTTCTTCTAGTCCCCTTGGCAAGGTTGCACATGAGGATTCTCCAGTGGCTTCTCTCAGCTCAGTGGTCCTTTCAGGAACTTCCCCTCAGTCACCTTGTACGGATCACGGAATCTTGCAGACGGGACCTTCGCTGGTGGCTAGTGCCCTCCAACTTGAATCAGGGACGACCCTTTGTTCTACCTCCTCCGGCGGCCACTTTGACCACGGACGCCTCCCAGACGGGGTGGGGGGGGGCATTCCCTGGGCAGGTCAGTCCAAGGCAAATGGCATCCGGAAGAGACTTTGCTTCATATCAACATCTTGGAAATGAGGGCAGTACTTCTGTCCCTTCAAGCCCTTCACTATTATCTCCCTCAGGGCGTAATTGCTGTTCACTCAGACAACATGTCAGTTGTTTGGTACCTGAACAAACAGGGAGGGACCAGATCCTATCCTCTTTGCAGAGAAGCCATGAGAGTTTGGGAATGGTCAGTCTCAACCAAACGCTTCCTAGTGGCTACTCACATTCCGGGCAAGTCCAATGTGATAGCCGACAGATTGAGCAGGACCATCCTCTCTCCTCACGAATGGTCTCTGAATATGACAGTTGCAAGTCAGATTTTCAGCGAATGGGGAGTTCCGTGTTGCGACCTCTTCACGACTCCTCTGAATGCGAAGTGCAAAGAATTCTTCTCCCTAACCCCGGCTCCGGGGAAGAGCCCCATGGACGCATTAGACCATCCTTGGCCCACCGGCTTGCTTTATGCCTTCCCTCCAGTTCCTCTCCTTCCCAGGGTGATTCAAAAGGCATCTCTTTTGGGGAGCAAAATGATCTTAATTGCTCCTTACTGGCCTCGTCAGGTGTGGTTCCCTATCTTCGGAAACATGCCCTGGAAGGTCCATGGTTCCTGGATCAGATCCCAGACCTACTGGTTCATCAGTCGGGCCTATTCCACCAGTCCCTACACACCTTAAAATTGACGGCTTGGCTACTCCTCTTCCGACGATAGTCAGGAGTCATACATTGGATCCGGATGTTGTACACATATTATCTTCGGCCCATAAGTCTGCTACAAAGAAACTGTATTCTAGCAAATGGAAAAGATTTGCTATTTGGGCTCAACTCCGGGGCCTGGACCCCATTTCTATTCCCGTGGCAGAAGTACTGAAATTTCTGACCTCTCTTTTCAATCAAGGCTCTTCAGTTTCTACCATCAAGGTACAATTGGCAGCAATTTCTAATTTTCACGAATCCATAGACCCACCTTTAATGAGCAACAGATTGTGTAAGACCTTCTTGAAAGGTGCTGCTCTATTAAGACCTCCGATTTTTCATCCTGCACCTCCATGGGATCTCGATATAGTGTTACGCGCCTTGACTTCTTTCCCCTTTGAACCGGCTGCTACATGTGATCTAAAGTTTCTATCATGGAAGACAGCTTTTCTGTTGGTGATTACTTCTGCCAGAAGAGTTTCAGAGCTTCAAGCATTGTCAGTGAAACCCCCGTACTTGGTTTTTCATAAAGACAGAGTATCCCTAAGACCAAATCCTTCCTTTGTCCCTAAAGTTTGTTCTACTTTCTGCTTACAGCAATCGTTAGAGCTTCCAGTATTTTTCCCAAAATACTCTAACAAAGCGAATTCATATTCCACACACTAGATGTCCACAGACAGTTACGTTTTATTTAGACAGGACCAAACAAACCAGGAAAACAGATCAGTTGTTTGTATCCTTTGCAGATACCAAATTGGGCAACGCTGTCACAAAGGTCACTATTGCCAAATGGATCAGGGATTGTATCACTCAAGCTTATATTTATTCTAACAAAGAGCTAACCACCTCTGTCAAGGCTCATTCTACAAGGGCTATGGCTACTTGATAGCATTTCATTCTAAGCTTGCTATTAGTGACATTTGTGCTAAGGCTACATGGTCCTCCCGCACATTCATTTCCCACTACAAATTAGATGTGGCATCTAGAGGACGAGCTTCATTTGGTTCCACAGTGCTCAGGAGTGTTTTCCAATGAGCCACCCGGGATTTAGGTGCTAGGGACGCTGTCCCATCAGTTCAGAATGTAGGCGAGATAGGATCACATAACATCTTTTAGTTATGTACTCACCATAACTTCAGATGTTTGGGATCCATCTCACCTACATTCCTTATAACCCACCCTCCTTCCCCCTTCCTTGGAGATCAGAGGATATCAGAAGGTCCGAATTCTGTTGTTTCATCTTGAAACATCTAACGATGTTATATAATCAAGTTGTGCATGTGTGCATGAATGCGGACAAACAAGATCTGGGGGATTAGTGGTGGTGCATCCTGGGATAAAGATAGCTCAGCCAATTAGAGGCCTCGCTCTATAGGATAAGTGTGCTGAGTCAGAGCCGAGGGATCGGCTCCGAACCCATCAGTTCAGAATGTAGGCGAGATGGATCCCAAACATCTGAAGTTATGGTGAGTACATAACTAAAAGTTTTGTTATACCCATGGTGTTTGGAAGGTGTAATATAACTTTTGATGTATTTTATTAAAAAAAAGTGAATGTATATTTATAGATGTGTGTTTATTTTGATATATATATATATATATATATATATATATATATATATATATATATATATGGATCTACTTTCAAATACCGAATAACCAGAATCTCGAATTCCAAAATCTTGAGACAAAAAAAAAAAAAAAAAAAAAACAAATTTGAAAACAAAACTTAAAAACCATAACAGTCAGAATATTAAAAAGTCAAAACATTGAATGTATTACATTAAAGGAAGCAGCTACAACCATAAACTTTTCCAAAATTTTGCATAATTACAACAAACATCTAAACTCTAAACCCATCAAACAAAACACTAGCACACATCTCTAAGCAATACAGTCTACAACTGTATCCAAACAAACTTAAACTTTTTGGCATCTTAGTTGTAGGCCCCCCATAAATAAAACATACCAACGCTGAGATCGCAGTACTGTAAAAATAGGGCAAACAACCAAATAAAAAATATAATTTTACCTTCTAACAACAGACAACTATTCCACAATACGTCTGCCATGTTTTTTTCTTTTCAAGTAACCATGCACAGCTCCTTAAAGAAACATTAACCTTTTACATTTTTCCACTGCTTCCTCCACTACTATTCAGGAAAGTAACCTGCGATAATATGAACTTTCAGGATTATGACCTTTTGGATTTCTCATCTTGAGATTCTGCAATTCGGGATTCTGGTAATTCACTGTTTGAAAGGGGAACCATATATATATATATATATATATATATATATATATAGAGAGAGAGAGAGAGAGAGAGAGACAGGTGTGTGTGTGTGTGTGTGTATAGATATAGATACAGGTTTATGGATCTGCTGTTAATAGTTGATCCATGCAAACATAGAGAAAATGTGTCAACATGCTACTGCACATGGTCTGAGTCTAATCCTCAAAACATGCTAAAAGAAATTGTTTTTTGTATGGGCAAGCCCCTGCACCCCTGATAATTTTATATACTAACTCCAAGATCGCACATTCCTCATAGAAAAGGCATATCCCCCTACCCTAAGGACTTTCAAACTGTTACATCTTTTGACCAAAGTGTGTCGACATTAAAGAGGTCAATTTAACTAAAATATGTCAATGCTGGGCAAACTGGTTATAAACACACACCCATTATTGGATTTTCACTTGCATACTGTTTTGTTCTATGAGATAATATCTGAGACTATTTCTACTCGCTGCTTTTAAATTTTAAGACTGTTGCTGGTACAGTTTCTCTGGAAATTCTCACCTTATTTGGTAGATCTTAGAGCCTCAGAGTCTTGTATATAAAGAGGTATGTTTCATCATCCAGTTTTTGGGAATGAATCTTTATTTGCCCCCCCCCCCACAGAAGGTAGTCTTTGATCTGTCTGTTAATCCTTTCACTTTCCCATTTGTCCAATGGGCTTATGTTCTCCTTACCCTGGATATTCACTGCCAGTTGTAGTTTTGCCCTCTTCCGGTTCATAGATACAGAGAAAAGAAAAAGATGGCATTGTCTGTTGCTGCTCATATGGAAGGACTTGAGGATACCAGATGTACTAAATGGGTCACTTAATGCATCATTTTCTGTCACCAGAATGCCAGTTAGCATTTGTCCATTGTAGATAAGGACAGTCCTGCCATAGTACTGGCTCCATTGCAGCCTGGTTGTTCTCATCATATATCTTCACCAAGCAATATAGTCTGGACCTCCACTCCATTGATAGGGTGGTGCATCAAGATATATTATCATCTATTCATCCTTCAGGCTTCTGCACCTTTGAAGGGGTTCCTATCAAAAAATCAGTTCAGCGAACAGCATTTTCATTGCACTTACATGCCATTCGTCAAACTGTTTATACTGAGATCACAGTACAGTGAGGATTAGGAAATTTGTCCTTTCCCCACTGTAGTGCGATCCCGCAGCTGGTATATACAATTAGCCGGGGGTCTGGGCCCACATGAGGGCAATTTGATGAATGGCATTTCCGATGAAATGCTGTTCGCTGAACTGATGGTTCAATGTAATGATATAGACCCCTTTGAAGTTCGTACTGTTTGTAGTTCTGTCCAGGTATTCCAGTCACTGCAAAGGGCTCCAGGATGTAAGATACTGCCATCTGTCCATCTTCAATACATGATGTTCCAGTTCATTGACATGGGAAGCCAGAATAATTTTCTATAAGTAACAGGCATAAGGCAGGAAGTCTGCGCTGGATGGGATACCAGACAATTCCAAAATGTAGTCACACTGCACAGGCATACACATTGGGTAAGTTTAAAAACATTACCACTTCATCTACACAGATATATTTAGGATGTGAGAGGAAGCTGGTGACCATAACAGAAATCCACATGTGGGTTCTGCACACCAGGCACTACAGTCAGGAATGAAACAAGAGAACAAAGAGCTGAGATGCAATATAGCCAACCACCACAACACTTTGTCCTACAGCAAGATATATTTGAGTACTGTCTCACTGATAGCCAGGTTAATAAAACCATCTTCTATCTACTTCTACTCCAGATGCCATCTGGCTGATGAGAAACAAACTGGAGTCTTGTTCATATGTCTTCCGTTGAAGCTGTTGATAGAGTTTACAGGGAAAGGAGCCTGAGAAGCCTGGATAATTCTTTCCCATGAAGTGGGCCATTAGAGATGCTGTCAGAGAGTATATAGGAACCCTGAATCTTCCCTGTTAGTCCTCCTAAAAGAGTAATGTCTTTTATAAGATACTACCAGAATGGACAAGCTCATTTCTGTCAGTAGCATTCCAGTGTCAATTTCAGCATAGTACTTTGACATTATACACGGAATGCAAATTTTGAACTGTTGGATGGTATACTCCTGCGTAACTCCAGCTGTACTAGGTTGCATGCCGCCTACTAAGAGGTGATCCCTGCCTGACATACAAGGCCATGTCCAAACCAGAATTGATGGACATACTCAACCTAAAGAAAACCATATCCCCTTGAGCCACACGCTCCATGGATTTAAACCTCATCACAACAATAAATAGGACGTGCTGGAGGGATAGATTCCTGTCCCAGAGACTTCCCATGCTATGGAACAAGTTTCCAATCTACATTAGGCAGAGTTCCTCGCTAACCCTCTTCAAGAGAAACCTTGACGAGTGGATGGGAAACAGAAAGGTTACCCCAGGGATCACTTCAATGGCTGTGCTGGACAGAGGCACAGGGAACTAATCTAAGGGGGAGGTGAAAGCCAACACATTCCGGCTAGGCTTATAAATGCCTTCGGGCAGATAGCCTAGTACCTACCTATGACTTAGGACACGCATCTGTTTTTATCCCCTCTCCCAGTTCAGGTGCATCTTTTTTATTAAACATCTTTACAGAATTATCTCATTTTAAGTTGCATCATAATTTCATATACATTAATAGAAAATAAGCCATAGCAACAGTTTCCAATATTATTTTTTTTTCATGCAGTGTTACTTATGTTTTCATTTTTTAACAATTTTCATTCACTTTAGCATTACATTAATTGTTCAGTTCCTGTCTTCCTTCAAACTTCATTGCTCCTCCTGCTGATCATTGGTTGTAATGTCCCAATAAATTCCATTTATTTCTATGGAATCTATTCCTTCCCTTTTTCTAAAGATACCAACTCCAGTTCTTTTGTCTCCTTTACAACACTTAAAACTTCCATTACAGTTGTTTAGATTTTCATTTTTTCTAATAATTGTTTTTTTTTTTTGGGGGGGGGGGCTGCCAATAGCATTAACTTAATAAGACATTATAACGTCTAGGCAATTCAGATCATGTACCTCAGGTAAAGAAACAATTCCTTAGTTGCTACCATTTTCTCACCCAAAATTTCTGGCACATTACTCAGCAGAGAATTTTTAAAATCCACTAAATCATTGCATTCCCACCCACCCCCCAAAATCATTATCACCTCTTCAACATTTACTGTACACTTACGGCAAAATCCTCTGACAGTCTGGGGATATAAAATACATGCGCAATCACCTCCACGTAAATATCATAAACAGTTTTTTAGCAATGTTCCAACATTGTTAGAAAGAAAATATTTGCACCCTGTTTGAAAATAGTAATGGAAACTTTGGTATAGTCTTGGGAGCCTTATATTTTTCTTTCCATTGTTCCTTTGTAATTCACCTTTCTATTCTCTTTTTACAATATTTTCTAACTTCCTCTAACTGATTGTTATAGTTATCATGCATTATATTATATCCCCATTAATTATCCATATTTTTAGCAGCAGCACTTTTTGTAGACTCAAAACTCTGTCAGCGCTGGTCTTTTCACTTAGCACTCCCTCCTAGCCTCCTCTCTGCCTGTATACTATTATCAATCCCTGATAGGAAAGACAGTCTCTAACCTGTAGTCCAAATTCCTGCTTAGCTTCACCACAGCCTATTAGTTTGCTCTTCAGCTGTTGCTCCCAATACATCGGTCGTTTTGCTAATTTCTTCCAGGAAAACTTCCACCCCTCTCTTGCCTATTTTCTGTTACGCTACTTGCATCCATACCTATATGTAAAATCTCATTTCAGCATTAGTATGGTGTCTTGGTTCTTAGAATATTTTCTGATTCTTTATGAATTATATTTGGTTGGGCTGTTGCTGTTCTCTTCAAGGACTTGTGTCCAAATTCTTAGTCTCTCTACATTTCTCAAACTTTCCCTGCTTCATCATCTTTTTCCATTTTGATTTATTCCCTTCTGTTTGCGTTATGCGCACAAGACTTAACTGCATAGTTTTAAAGTAACCCTTCAAATCAGGTAACAATAACCTGCCTTATTCTATGCAGAGATGCAGCTAATTCCATTTAACTTTTGACCTCTTCCCCTCCGAAATAAGTTCCTTCAACTCTGTTAATTGTAATCCACAGAAACTAGTAAGCAGCAGCAATAATCAGAACCTTGACTCCTAGAGTTGACGTATATCAACACTCATTGACTGAAACTTGTATTGTGTTAGCAGTGAATGAAAAATACATTTAAAATAAATTAAAGGGAAACTGCTAATGCAGACATTAAACATGAATTTTACCCTTGTATCAGTTTGTTATAGAATTTTAAAATTTTTTAAAAATGTTGTGTTCGTACTACAATTCATCACATTGAGATACACATTTGGTATAAATTTATTTATGTCTTTGTGTCTATTTTTGTATTTGTATCACAAAAAATATATATCAAATAATTTATATAGTTGTGAATTAGTGTAATAAAAATGTTTTACCAATAAGTTAAACACTAAATATAATATATGTATATATATATATGATAGTTATTAGTAATAACATTTTATAACATTTAATAATTAATATTTAATATTTATTATTTTTTACTTATTACTAATAACTATCATATATATAGATTAACCATAGCAACTGTATTTAAGGGACGTTCTAGGCTAGTTATTTTGTACTCTGATGATGCCCTGACATGGAAGGGTGAAAGCGCTTAGTACTGCTTTTTATACTGTTTACAACTGTTTTACTGTTTCGTTGTGGTCCAGTTTTATTCGTAATAAAGAGGATTATACATCAACTCTAGGAGTCAAGGTTCTGATTATTGCAATTGTAATCCACAGCTCATATTGCTGAAAAAAGTATACCTGAACTGCATGTAAAACTAAAGAAACTAAAACATTGTCACTGCTTATAAGTGGTTATGAAAATCAAAAAACAGACTTCCAGTGTCTTAAATTTTGATCTGATGTTTTTTTCATTCCTCCTCACTGTTGGGTTACAGATCCTACCCACGGATCTGACTTGGCCATATTTTTACAGACTAGGATCCAAGTCTCGAGCTCTTCCCACTTCCCATAATGTGCTGTCCTTTGCCTAACTCCCCCTGATCTCATTTGCCATGATCAGTGACAGGCGTGGTTTCAAGAGTCTTGAGCATTTCTTGGATTAGCAGTAGGAATCCTTTTACAATTCATTATATTCTTCAATCTTCATAACAGTTAAATGTTTTTTGTATTAGTTTCCTGCCCTACTTAGCAGTGCAAGGTTAGAATTTTCTCCATTTTTTTTTCTTTGTTCTGCTTCGGGCTTTGCCTGCACTTTTCTCTCTCTTTTCCCCTTCCAGCTGTTAGGGCTCGACGTTAAAAAAAAAAAAAAATATATATATATATATATATATATATATATATATAGAGAGAGAGAGAGAGATTTAGAAATCCTTTTTTAATAACTAGTCACTCAGTTTTCTAGTTCTGTATAAAACCTGTTTTGCTGTTAAGTAGTGTTCTTTTCAACAATCTGGTTAACGATGCCCGATAAACCAGCAGGTTTTAAAAGATGCTCAGCATGCAGATGTAAATTCCCTCATTCTGATACACACAACCTATATGTTTACTGTCTTGGGCCAGAGCATCTGCAGTTGGCTTGTTCAATTTGTGAGGGTTTCAATGCCAGGGATATTGCCGACCACAAAAACAAACTAATTCTCATGGGCCTCTTACTTGCTTCTTCAAATACCTCTCCAGGAGCTAAAACCTCCCCCTGTAAGAGTGTAGCAGGGTCTTCTGACTCAAAGAAGCACCCTCACAAGTCGGTATCATCGGAGTGGCCCTCTAAACTTCCAAGACCTTTGGATTCATCAGGCTCAGATCTGAGACCTACTTCGGCACTGATGGATCCGAAGCACTCTTTGGATCCAACTGGTGTCTTTCAGATTGTCAGTTCTCCCAAAGCTATAACATCTAACTCGGATCCTAAGGCTTCAGATACAATAGTGAGGGGTCCCACACCAGTGCTGGGCATGGAGGCTGCTTCTCCCTCCAGACTGCAGTAGATACCCATCAGGCACACTAGGTCTTTGTCAGTAGCTTCTTCTAGGTCTTCTCGGGGCCTCTCAGAAGTCACCTTGGACAGGATGATCCAGAAGATCCTTAAGACTCATATCCATTTGGGGGTTTTCTGCTGTGTTCCCTTTGGCCTCTGTGAGCATTTCTTTCCAAGCGCAGTCTCCTTTTCTGATCCATCCCTTGGTATCGGTGTCCCAGGATCGTAGCCAACCGAGAGAGTTGTGGTCGGATATGAGCAGCTTCCCTTCTTCTACTCTGACTGTCACCCTGACTTCTTGTGCTCTGATGTCATTGGACTGTAAGGGGGTCTTGGATCCAGGATGCCCCCATCAGATCGGGGCGGTGGCTCAGATCCTACCCTGTTGAAGCCATCTCTTCTTCTTGGTGCTTCGGCGCTGGACATTTTGGGTACAGTTCTACCTGGAACCCGTGGCTCGGGGATCCCTGCCCTTTGTTCTTCAGTAGCCTCAGCTCCTGTGGAACTGGGGGGTGATTCACTGAGTTATTCAGTGTTCAAAGTTGTGGAAAGGGTCTTTAAGAGATCTGGTCTCTCTGAGCTATGACCGTTCTCGTTGACCCCCCCCCCCCCATCATGTCTGGCCAAAGTCAGCCCATCCAAACAAGTCTCCAGACTCTCTCTCCTAGAGGGAGCACCCTCTTCTTTCAAGACCTCCCCTGAATACCCCACAGAGGAGATCCCTTATAAGAAGAAGTGCAAAAGGAGGCATATTGACTCCCCTTTGGAGTCCATTACCGAGGACATGGACTTTAATGAAGGGGAAAGATCCCAGAGATAACCACCGGAGGAGACATTTTAAAGATCCAGAGGCAGAGAGGTGGTTGGTTGGCCCAATGTCTGTCCTCAGAAGAGTCTGTGTTTCTGGAGACTTTCAGGATGGGCCCATCAACATCTTGGGTGCCCCACCCTGCAGATGAGTGTGTGCATTTGGTGTCCCACCGGGTCTGGAAGGAGTTGGATTCTATTGAACTGATTCTGAAATGACTAGATAAGTTCTTGTCCACCACTAAGGACAGACCATATTGGACCAAGGGTATTCCAGTTGATGCCATGGTTGTGGCAGGAGCTACCAAAAAGGAGGTAGCTGAACAGAGCTCCACTATCCACCCACCAAACAGGGAGTCCAGAGCAACAGATAGGTTTGGTAAGCACGTTTATGCATTGGCCACTTTCTCTCTGAAAGTGTTAAACTACCTGGCACATTTAACTCGTTTGCAGGGGGATCTGGTTAAGGAACTCTCAGACTCTGTTGCAGAGATCATGTCGGTGGAGGACTTCAAGAAAGTCTCCGCTCTACTGAAAACTCTTTTATCCTTGTCCAATTCTTCCATGAGGCTTATCTCCCATTCCATGGAGGGTGCCTCACAGGTAGCCGGCTCAGACATTGCTGTTAGAAAACATGCCTGGATAAGGCTTTGTAATTTCATGGAACCTTTTAAGGCATCCTTTGTGAATGCCTCGTTTGATGTATCCCCCCTTTTCAGGCCATCTGTTAAAGAGACCCTAACCCTCAATGAGCAGGAAGGGAAGACCTTGTCTGCCATTGGGGTCAGGTTTTCAACCCTTCAGCGCACTTATTCTAGAAACCATTGCAATGGAAAGAAACCCTGGTTCTGAAAATCTCAGGGGTCTTCCCAGCATCAGCATGGGGATGCTTCCTCTAGAGGCAGAGAAGGAGGTCTCAATGGGAGATGCTATCCCTGGGGCAGAGGGAGACCACAGAATCAGGCCTTCAGAGGATTTTTCTCTGATAAGCCCGAGCAGTGCTCCTGAAGCATTGCCCAACTTCTGATCTCTGGAGGAAGTCGGGGGTTGTTTTTCACTGCACCCAGCTGTCTGGACTGATCTAACATAAAACAAATGGGTGCTAAAGATTATATCCAGAGGTTATTATATCCCCTTTTTCCTTCCTCCACCAGAGAGGTGAAAGAAACTCCCTGATGTTCCACCCAGTCAGAGGGAGTACGCAGTAGCAGAGATTCAAAAACTACTGCAAAAAAGAGTCATGCAAGAGGTCCCGACCAAACAAAAAGCATTCGGAACCTCATGCTTCTTTTTAGTGCCAAAGAAAATCAGGGACCTGAGAGCCATTATGGATCTAAGCAAACTGAATTTGTTTGTAAAGAAGTCAAAGTTCCAAATGGTTGTGGTCCAGTCCATTTTACTGCTGTTGTGAAAGGTTGATTGAATATGCTTGGTAGACTTAAAGGATGCATACTATCACATCAAAAATAGACAGATGCTCCAGAATTCATTTGCACTTTCAGTTGGGAGTCAGTTGCTACCAACTCAGACCTCTGCCCTTTGCACTCAACACAGCCCAAGGGGGGGGTTACCAAATGCATGGCAGTAGTTGCAGCTCACCTGAGACTGCAAGGATTCTTGGTGTTTCCATATCTGGACAAGAGGTTCTTCACTGCCCCAACCAGGCACCAACTGCTCCAGACAAGGGATTACTTTTTCAGCCTTGCCAATCACCTGGGTATTACCATAAACCTGACAAAGTTGAATCTATCTCCGGTTCAGAGTTGGATTTCATCGGGCTTCCTTGGATACAGTGAATCAGATTGCAGCTCTATCCCTACTTCATGTACAAACATTGACAGTTCATGTTCAAGCCATCTTAAGCCAGCCTTTCCCTCCAGCAAGACTGATACTTCAGGCTCTTGGATCTATGGTGGCTGTCATTCCCTTAGTCCCATTAGCAAGGCTTTTCATGCGAGTAATTCAATGTACCCTGGCTGTTCAATGGTCTATTCTCTACCAGCCTCTAATTGTCAAAAGTCAAATTGACTTCAGTTTGCAGAAAGCATCTCCAATGGTGGCTTCTGTCAGACAACCTGATGGTCGGCAGACCTTTCCTTCTTCCTTCCTCCTTCCTCCTCAGCTCTGGTGACCAGGGATGCCTCCCAGTTGGGGTGTGGGGAGCATTTCAAGGGAAAGATGGTCCAAGGCATGTGGTCACACTTAGAGACCGGATTGCATATCAGTGTTCTGGAGATGAGAGCAGTCCTTCTCAAATTGCAATCCTTTCAGGACGTTCTCCCTCTAGGAACTATTGTGATCCACAGAGACAACATGTCACTGGTGTGGTATATCAACAAACAAGGAGGAACCCACTCTTACCCATTGTGCAGAGAGGCTATGAGGGTCTGGGAATGGCCGATGTCTTCGGACTGCCTTCTACTTTCAATTTACATACTGGGGAAATCCAGTGTTTTGGCAGACAAACTCAGCAGGTCCATTCTCACCCCATATGAGTGGTCCCTCAACCAGTCAGCAGTGGACCTAATTTTCAGCCACAGTGGCCAACCCTGCTGTGACCTTTTTTTGCATCCCTCCTGAACAACAAGTGCAGCAACTACTTCACTCTGATCCCCCTTCTGGGGAGTCCCTGAGGGATGCTCTGGTTTATGATTACCCCCCCGGTCTCCTCTGCACTTATCCTCCTCTACCCTTGATCCCAAAATTTCTACACAAAGCAAAACATTTGAAGCTCTCGATAATCCTCTTTGCCCCACTACTGGCCTTGTCAGATTTGGTATCCCTTCCTCTGGTCTCATCTGAAATATCCTTCATGGATACTGGAACCCAAACAGAACCTCCTTCTTCACCCAATAGAGGGTTTTCTTCCCAGTCCGATATCCCTGAAACTGATCGCTTGGTTTCTCCACTTCCAGTGATTGTACGAAGGTCCAGGCTTGCTTCCCCTGTCTGAGACATTATACTAGCTTCCCAGAACAGATTTGTATTCTGGGCCTCTAAAGAGAACATTGACCCCTTTTCAGCTCCAATATCAGCTATCCTTCTATTCTTTCTTTTCCTTGTCACTCTTTTCAAAGAGGGAGACAACTTCTCTACTGTCAAACTTCAATTGGCAGCCATCTCTAACTTCCATTCAGGTAATGTTTTTAGTTCCCCCTGCAACCTCCAAGTTGTGCAAGGCCTTCTTGAAAGAAATCTTTCTCCTCAGACTTCCAGTTAAAGATCTTTCCCTGCCATTGGATCTTACTGTGGTCTTACAAGGCCTAAATAAAAAAACTTTTGAACCACCTGGTGTTTGTGACTTAAAGTTTCTCTTATGGAAGGCAGTCTTTCTTATCTCCATTTACTTCAGCAAAAACAATTTTTGAGTTCCAAGTGCTGTCTTCTAAGCCTCCTTGCATTATCTTCATAAAGATGGAGTGGCCCCTTAGTACTAATCCCTCTTTCATGCCCAAGGTAGCTACACAGTCCAACCTCAACCAGTCCACACAACTGCCAGATTTCTTTCCAAATTTCTCTAATGAAGTTGAATGTTTGTTACATTTGCTTGATGTTCATAAACGGTTACGTTTTTATCTTCATAGGATGAAACCTTTTAGAAAATCAGGCCAACTATATGTGTCCTTTTCTCATAACCACCTAGATCAAGCGGTTTCAAAAGTTACTCTTTCTAAATGAATGACAGACTGTATTAATTTGATTTATGCAAAGAACGGATTACAGTTGCCTTGTCTGCCTAAGGCCCACTCAACTAGGTCTATGTCCACCTCATCTGCCTTTTTTTCCAGGGCATCTTTGAATGATATCTGTGCTGCTGCCACTTGGTCAAAAACTCGTACCTTTGTCACGCATTACAAGTTAGACATTGTTTCCAGGAGCAGGGCTTCTTCCTTCAGTGCTTCGGCATATCCTTCCTTGAGGCCACCCAGGAATTGTATAGCTGGGGACTCTAAACCAGCTGTGAGGAAGAATGAAAGACAACAGATTTATAAATTATGTAATTACCATAACTTGGTATCTGTGTTGTCTTCTTTCATTCCTCCTCACTTTCCCTCCCAGCCATCGTAGCCCTACCTAGTGCTCTAGGAGACCTGAAGAGAACCTTTTAGGACCTGAAGTTCCTGGTTTTAGTGCCTCTGGTTCTTAATTCATGCTTCCTTCTATTTTTTTTTCTGCACTCTATCAGCTATTTGGGCAGCAAATCAATCTGAGGGAGTTAGGCAGAGGACAGAGCATTATGGGAAGTGAGAGAACCTCAAGACTTGGATCCTGGTCTGTAAAAATGCGGCCAGGTTGGATCCGTAACCCAACCATGAAGAGGAATGAAAGAAGATAACACAGATACCAAGTTGTGCTAAGTACATAATTTATAATTTTTTCTATTTAATCTCTTCCCACATATCCTTAGCTGCCACAACAGAATCTTTTTTTTTATTCTACATACCTAATAATTCATATTTTCATGTACCCATAAGCATGGGTATTTATTTTATTTATTTTACATTTGTTGACCGGGCTAGTCCAGCTGGATATATGTCCATTTTCAGTGGAGGCCCGGGGAGAAAAGCTCCAACGATATTACAGATAATTCACAGCAACAGTCAATATAAGGTCAAACATAATAACACATTGAGTCAGAACATGTGATATACATGCAAGCAGGCATAGTCATCGCAGGAAATTACATAAACAAAGTTTAGTAGATATTTGCTATACAGATTCTAACAATAATTTTTTTTTTTTTTTTTTTTTACATATGTCCATAGGATGTTGTGTGAGGAGGAGTTAAGGAGGAAAGGAAAAAGAAAGGTTAATCTGGGTTGTTACAGGAACAGAGCCAGTGTTTATTGAGATGTGTTTTCAGCTGTTTTTTAAAGAGTGGAAGACTAGTTAAAGATGAGATATCAGATGGCAGTTTGTTCCATATTTTTCCAACAGAGTTAGAAAAAAGGCTATCACCTGCGGAGTTATTGGGTATGGTAATATTAGCCATTAGTTTGTTTGATGAACGTAGGTGTTTCAAGTTATTATAAGGCGTGATGAGGTTAGAGAGAATTGGTGTTTTAGAAGGCTGGTATAGAATTTTGTGAGCAGTTAAGAGCTGTTGATAAATCAGCCTGTTAGGAAGTTCAAGCCAGCCAAGTTGTTTTAGGTTAAGACAGTGATGAGTTCTAAATAGGGATCCTGTGGCAAATCGTGCAATATTATGGTAAGATGTCGCAAGTTTCTTGAGGTTATTTTTAGAGAGATTGGTATAAATAGTAGAAGCATATAGAAGGGTAGAGATAAGGTGAGAACTAGCTAAGGTGGTCCGAGCTTCAGGTGTAAGGAATGGTTTGATTCTATAAAGGGAACCAATCTTGTTTATTACTTTTATTGTGTTGTTAATATGAGAATCAAAACTGAGATTGTTGTCAATAGTTATTCCTAATAGTTTTGTAGTAGCATCAGGAGAAATTAGAGTGTTATCAGAGGAAGTAATAGAGAAATTAAGAGAGTTTGATTTGTGGGTAGGTGAGAACAATAGTAACTTTGTTTTCTTGGGGTTGAGGAGTAGGCAACGGTCAGAGAACCAGTGTTCAACAGTGGAAAAAGCTTCTTGGGTAAGTGACAGGAGTTCAGTCTGAGAGGAAGCAGTGCAGATTATAGTGGAATCATCTGCATATTGTATGCAGGTAGTGTTTGGAATAGCTGACTGGAGGTCGTTAATAAATATAGAGAATAGGAGCGGGCCAAGGATAGACCCTTGAGGCACACCTATAGCTACAGGAAGGAGGTTAGATAATGAGTTTTTCCAAAGTACTGCCTGCTGACGGTTTTCTAGGTAAGATGTAAACCAGGATAAGGAAGAAGGATGAATTGAAAGAGATTTTAGTATGTGCAGAAGGAGTTTATGATTAACCATGTCGAAAGCTTTTGAAAGATCTATGAAGATAGAAGATGATAGATTATTGTTGTTACGGTTATGGTTGATAGCATTAGTAAAGGAGAGTAATGCTGTAGTGGTACTGTGTGAAGGTCTAAATCCATGTTGACTGTTAGCTAGTAGGTTGTTATGGAGAAGATGATTAAGTAGTTGTTTATGGATACACTTTTCCATGATTTTGGCTATAGGTGATAGCAATGCTATGGGACGAAAATTAGAGAAGTCATTAGAATTGCCCCCTTTGTGTAGTGGGATGATGTGAGATATCTTCCAAATGGAAGGAAAATTCCTTCCTTTATAGATCTGTTTATCAGGATTGAGATGGGATAGGCAATGGCTTTAGCTCCTAACTGCAGAAATTCTGCAGGAAGTTTGGCTGCAGAGGGTGTGGTGGGTTTCAGTTTATGGAGTAAGGATAAGATAAATGAGGTAGATACAGGTTGAAGGAGAAGGGGAAGAGAAGTGTGTAAAGTATGTGTGGGTAATTTAGAGATGTCAGGAGGTAGGTGATTTGCTAGAGTTTGTATAGTATTGGTGAAGAAAGAGTTGAAGTCATTAGCTATTTGTTTAGGATTGTTTGGATTAGAGTCCTGGGGATTTGGTGTGAGTGACTGGCCTGGGGATAGAAGATTATTAATACTAGCCCAAAATTTTTTGGGTTCTTTTTTTGTAGTTTGTTGTAGCTGAAAGTAATAGTTCTTTTTGTCTGCAAGGATGGCTTTTTTTGTACTATTTCTAAGTTCTCTGAAATTCTGCTGGTCTGTTAGGTTCTTAGTGGAACGCCATTTATTCCAGGATTATTGCTGAACCAGTTCAAGTGTGAGTGCATAGTTTACTTCTATAGCTTTTATTTTATTGTGATTTATTTTCTATCCAAA
The DNA here is from genome assembly GCF_019279795.1 of Protopterus annectens. Classification (NCBI taxonomy): domain Eukaryota; kingdom Metazoa; phylum Chordata; order Ceratodontiformes; family Protopteridae; genus Protopterus; species Protopterus annectens. The sequence goes on along the minus strand of NC_056732.1, from coordinate 221,469,025 downwards.
GAAAATTAAGACTTGAAAGCAAGTGAAAATGTTCCCCAACACTAAAACATAATTTGCTGGCTTTATCAAGTACAGCATAATGTAATCTGTAAATAACGCTAACTTTTCTTGATTATTACACAGCTTATATCCTTGAACTTGTGAACCCTTTATTTTCTTTGCTAACAATTCTAAATATAAGGCAAATAGAGCAGAAAGAGGATATCCCTTCCTAGGTCCTGTGTTGAAAAATAGTTTTGTCAAAGATGAGCCATCCTATCTTAATTCATGACTCAAACCCTTTACATATCCTCTTTATTAAATGTTTTAATTTTCTCAGGGTAATCAAATGGCTGCCATTTCCCTACTCATAGAATCCTAGCTGACTCTGTTGGATGCTTTTTCTGCATCAAGGCACCTCAAAATATAGTAATGTTTTCTTACAATTCTCATCCCTCTGGCTCATCATTGTTCTTTCAGTGTTATCAAAGTTTGTACCAACCCCCCCCCCCAAAACCACATTCAATCCAGATCAATGATTTTATTCACATTATGGATTAAAATAAAAGTAGATCTCTATGAAGCTGGATCTGAAGTGTCTTTACCCTCTTTTAGGAATACAGCCACCAGTGCTTTCTCCCAGGATACTGGTACCCTGTCCCCTTTTAAAATATTGTTAAACAAAGCCTTTCCAGATTTTCATCACTCTCTTCTCTCCTAAATTCCAAATTGCCACTGGAACACTGTCTGTTCTGAAGACTTCTCTCTTGATTGACTATAAACTACTGTTTTTATTTATCTTCTTCTTATCCTGGCTTTTAATTGTTGAGCCCGAGCCTCTTCCTTTAACCTTGATAAAGATGCCTGCAAGCTGGGAGCCATTATTAACTCCCCAAGTGATGTAGACATCCTACAGAAAGGCCTCACTGAGACCAGTGACTGGTGTCGAAACCATAGCCTTAAGCTTAATGCCAAAAAATGCATCATCATCCCCTTAGGAAAAAACTCAATTCCCACTAATTACCACATCGATGGGAGCACAGTGAACACTGAAGGTGTTATAAGAGATCTGGGGAAACAGGTTGAAAGCAACCTCTCCTTCAACCACCACATTGCCACTGAGGTCAGAAAGTCCTTCTATGTGGCACATCTCATTACCAAGGATTTTACATCCAGGAAGAAAGAGGTCATTGTCTCCCTCTACTCTTCCCTCATTAGGCCAATCACTGAGTATAATGTCCCATTTGGGATATACCTCACTAAACACATGCAACAGCTGGAAAGGCCACAAAAGTACCTCACGAAGAAGATCCTAGGCCTTAAACACATGTCCTATATGGACAGACTCAAAAAACTCCAGCTATTCTCAGTCTCATATCATCTATTAAGAGGTGATCTCTGCTTGACTTACAAAGCCATGTCTGACCCAGCTCTGTTAGAAATGCTACATCTAATGAAATCCCAATCCCTCCACACTACACGCTCCAGAGACATCAACCTCAACCTCATTACCACAATCAACAGAACATGCTGGAGAGGCAGGTTCATAACCCAGAGACTGTTCATGCTCTGGAATAGAATACATGTCAAGCAGAGCACCTCACTTACCCTCTTCAAGAGAAACCTTGATGAGTGGATGGGAAATAGTTCACACCGGGGATCATTCCAGTGGCTGTACTTGATAGAGGCACTGGGAACTACCATTGGGCAGCACGATGCCAGGGCACTTCTATGGGCTAGGCTTGTAAAGGCTCCAGGGCCATTAGCCTAGTACACACCTATGAACTAAGTCTTCCATAAATATTTCCATTGTCTGCCTTTTCTTGCTTTCCTCATGTCTCTGCTTTATACAAAATCTCATAAAATTTCCAAAATATTTCTAAAACTTCTGTAGGATCTTTGGTTATTTTTCTTATCATAGGGTCCCTGAATTTTTTTTTTACAACTCTTTCTGCTTTCTCTTCCCTAAATTGTTGTGCTGAAAGTTTTTACATTCTAGAGCTATCAAAAATAGTTACTTAACAGCCACCTTTATAAACTCATGCATATTATCCTGTATTTTTTCTTTAGCACTCTGCAATTCCTGTTATGTGACATTTCCCTTCGGCAGTACTTTAACCATTGATCTGAAGTAGGATATTCATTTGTCTGCAACCTGTGGGTTATGGATCCGATATCAGATCCGAACCGGCATGGTTTTCCAGCTATGGATCCAAGCTCTCAGCTCCTCCCCTCACCCATAATGCCCTGCTCTACCCTCATGACCTCAGATCTCGTTTGCCGCGCTGGTGACTGGATTTGTATTCATAGCTCTCAGCTAAGTGGTTATTTCTTACCTGTTAAAACAGAAAATTTAAAGTTTTTTGTGTATTTCTGTGTGAAAGTTTAGGTTTCCCTCTTTGATAGTTTTATTTTGAGTTAAATTAAGTAATTTTTTTCCCTCCCCTCGCTGTTGTGAGTGTGTGTGTTGGGCCTTTGTGTCTTTTTTGTTTAAGTTACTTTTAGTAGCTTTATAGATTATGGCTGTTCAGCCCAAATCTATTTTCTCAAAATGCTCAGAGTGTGGCCATAAGCTCACCGGCTGATGGCCACACTCGTGTGTTAGTGTCTCGGGTTGAACACCTCACATCTGGTTGCTCCATTTGTGCAGGGTTCAACCCCAGGGCACTGAGGGAGCGGAGGTCCAAGCTTGTCTTGGCGGGTCTTTTACCGCCAGACTCGGCTCCGGCCTCCGCTCCTTCGGGAACAACTGTGGCTACGGTTGTTCCCCCTGTGGCACCCTCCTGCTCCTGGGACTCAACCTCCCGTTTCTGGAGAGGAGAGGGATGCTAGAAGGACCGGAGGGAGAAGCACCTGGCGGCGGGCCGAGACCTCTGTTTCGCCCCGCCAGCCAAGCTGGCTTCTCCCCGGCTCATAGTCGCCCTCGGTCTCCTCCTTCTCGGCTCCGGTCCCCTGTGTGCTTTTCACCGGGTCCTGAGGAGGAGGAGACCCGATCTCCATCGAGGCTATCGAGGAGGCACTCCAGGCCTACCTCGGTAGCCTCGCCGAGATCTACATATAGCCTTTCTGATGCTGATCTGGACCGGATGATGAGAAGGTTCATCCAGGCCCAGATGCAGATGGGAGTGCTCTTGCCTCCCTCTGGGGAGCTCAACACCCTTTTAAGCCTATTGCTCCTTCTCCGACCCGCTATCCGGGTTCGGAGCAGCTGGAGCCGAGCAGCCGGGCGGGGTGGGTCGGTGCCGATAGTACTTGGTACTCGGATCCGACCCTGCCCTCGAGTGCCGGATCCGACCTCTCGGAGCCTGGATCCCAGCCTCGGATCCGGGGATCAGTGCTCGCCAGCGCCGTCTGTGTCGGAGCGCATTGTCCCTTCGGATCCGGCGCCGGCGCCGGCTCCGGTCCACTCTTCGGATCCGAGGGGAGCCGATTGTCGGATCCTTTGGTCGAGGTCGGCTCCCTTCGCTTTTGATGTAGTGGAGAGGGCTCTGTTGAGGGTCTCCGGACCCCGGCACTTGTTCCGCTCCGTCCCGCTCCCTCTGCACTGGGCCAGGCTTCCACCATCCGGCCCCTGGGACAGCCCGTTTCTGTGCCCCAAGTTGCTCCTATGGAGCAAATTGCTGCTAGAGGACTCCTCTGACAGCCCCCAGAGGAGGTCCCTCAAGCATACGCAAAGGAGGCACATTGACTCCCGAGTCTCTCACAGAAGACACGGACTTGGAGGAAGGGGAAGGCTCCCCACGGTCACCCCGAGGATGTCTCCTTTGGAGACATCATGGAAATGCTCGACAGGGGTGGTCTGCCCCAAATCTTCCTCGGACGAGTCCGTGTTCTTGGAGGCATTTGAAGCGGGCCCGTCTACCTCTTGGGTGTCCCCTGCCGACCCCTGGTGGACCTTATTACCACCAGGCGTGGAAGGAACCGGACACCGTGGAGCCAATTCCCAAGAGACCGGATAGGATCCTTAGTCCGCCATCCGACCGGGCCCATTGGAGTAAGGGGCCTCCGGTAGATGCCATGTTGACGGCGGCCACAAAGAGGGAACTAGCTCAGGAGAGTCCCTCAGTCCACCCACCGAGCAAGGAGTCTCGGATGATGGACCGCTTGGGGAAGCGGATGTTTAGTTCGCGACCTTCTCGGTAAGGGCGCTGAACTATTTGGCACATGTCATTAGGATGCAGCGAGATCTTATTAAAGAATACGCTGCATCCCCCAGTCCATTTCGAGGAGGACAGAGTTCTGCACTCCACCCGTATGGCCACTCTTAGGTCAGTTACAAATACTTCTATGCTACTCTCCCATGCAACAGAAGGCGCCGCTAGAGCTGCGGGGACAGGACTGGTCACTGGGCGCCAGGCCTGGCTCCGTCACTGCGATTTTCTGAGCCCTTCAAAGCGTCTTGCGAACGCCTTTGATGGTTCTGCTCTGTTTGGCAAGACCGTTCGCGCGACGTTGCCCCAGGGCGAAAAGGACGGGCAGACGCTGTCTGCCGTCGGAATCCGCTTCTCTGCACCCCAGAGGCCCTATTCTAGGCACCAAAAGGGTCAGAAGAAGATGTGGTTCCGGAAGTCGCAGCAGTCCCAGCCTGCCCCGGACAACCAGTCCTTCCGTGGCAGAGGAGGACAGGGAGGACGCCGCCCTAGAGGCAGAGGGGCTCCCAGAAACTTCGGGTCCAGGGAACCTTTCTCTGAACGGCCCGCGCAGCAACCCTGAGGGGTTGCCCGACTGCTCTACTCTGGAGGCAGTCGGGGACGTTGGGCACCTAGCGCATGGGAGTCCATAACATCGGACCGCTGGGTTCTCCAGATCATATCCAGAGGATATCGCATTCCTTTCCTGTACCTTCCAAAGTTGAAGTCCCTCCCAGACGCCCCACCCGGTCAACGGAGGCCGCTTTGGCAGAAATTGGCCATCTGCTAAAGAAAAGAGCCATCCAGCCCGTTCCCCAGACCAGATCGGATCAGGGTTCTACTCCAGATTCTTTTAGTGCCAAAAAGACGGGGAACTAAGACCAATCCTAGACCTCTCTCTCTTGAATCTGGCAGTCCCCAAAGAAAAATTCGAATGGTCACTCTGCAATCTATTCTCCCCTTCTGGGAGAAAATCACTGGATGTGCTCGATAGACCTCAGGGACGTACTACCACATCCTGATGGACAGGCGCTCAGGAGGTTTCTCCGCTTCGGCTGGGAGCCAGTCACTACCAGTTCGGGTCCTTCCCTTTGGTCTCACCACAGCCCCAGGGTGTTCACCAAAGTATTAGCAGTGGTAGCGGCCCACCTGAGGCTTCAGGGGTGCAGGTCTTTCCCTACCTGGACGACTGGCTTACCGCCCCAACAAGGCATCTACTTCTACTGGCCGAGACTCCTTTCTCCATCTTGCTCCCTTTCTGGGCATCACAATAAATACAAAGAAATCCAACCTGGCCACACAGCTCTTAGATTTTATAGGGGCCAGGCTAGACACAAGGAGTTTACGAGCCTTCCTCACTGCGGACAGAGTTCTAAATCTGCAGCTCCAGGTGCGGCCATTCTCCATTCAAGTTCTGTTCCGCGGAGTTGGTCCTGAGGGCTCTAGGGTCCATGGCATCGGCTATAGCACTTCTTCCTCTTGCCAGGCTCAATATGCACATTCTACAGTGGACGCTCTTAGTACAGTGGTCATACCTTGCTCTCCCCATGCATCATCCCATAGCGATCAGCAAGGCTTGCAAGCGGTCCCTCTTGTGGTGGCTCCACTCCCGGATCTCCACAAAGGCCGCCCATTTTGTGCTTCTCCCCTCTCGCCACGGTGACCACGGACGCCTCCGCCTCGGGTGGGGGCACTTTGGCCGGACCGTCCAAGGCACGTGGAACGACTCAGAGACCTTACTGCATATCAATGTTCTAGAGATGAGAGCAGTGCTCTTAGCGTTGCTAGCACTTCAGGACTTTCTTCCCTTGGGAACAATTGCAATTCAATCGGACAACATGTCTGTTGTCTGGTACATCAACAAGCAAGGGGGAACAAGGTCTTACCCTCTTTGTCGAGAAGCCATGAGAGTTTGGGAATGGGCAATCTCCACCAATCGCTTTCTAATAGCAACGCACATTCGGGGTGGGTCCAACATCCTAGCGGACAAGCTCAGGCGCACCATTCTGACCCCTTACGAGTGGTCTCTATTGTCAAGTAGCAGAACGCATATTCGCACGGTGGGGAACCCTTCATGCGATCTTTTGCTTCTCCCTCAAACACCAAGTGCGACAGTTTTTCGCTCTAATACCTCCTCCGGAGGTACCCCAAGAGACGCTCTGGTGCATGCTTGGCCACCCGGTCTTCTGTATGCCTATCCACCCTTGCCTCTGATGCTCCAAGTTCTTCAGAAAGCCTCTCGGGTGGGTTGCAGAATGATTCTCATTGCTCCATTCTGGCCTCGACAGATCTGGTTCCCTTCCTAAGGTCTCACTCGGTGAATCCTCCTTGGATTCTAGATCCCATCCGGATCTGATATCCCATCCATCCTGCATTCCTCCTCCGAATCTGGACAACCTGAAGCTGACCGCTTGGCTGCTCCAGTTCCACTCTTGATTAGGACTCCCGGTATTTCATCACCGGTTAAGGCAATTTTGGTGGCAGCTCATAAACCATCCACTAGAAAGGTTTACCGAGCAAGTGGAAAGTTTCTCTTTGGGCGGAGCGGCAAGGCCTGAATCCCTTCACGGTTCCTCTTCCTTTAGTGCTTGACTTTCTAACCACTCTCTTTAACGATGGTGCCAGCAGTTCCACAGTCAAAGTACAACTGGCGGCAATTTCTCACTATCACATTGGCCATGACTCTAATCCTCTTATGTCAGCCAAATTGTGTAAAATTTTTCTTAAAGGTACTTTTCTTCTCAGGCCCCCTATAAAACAAGCAGTTCCTCCTTGGGACCTCTCTGGTCCTACAGGCCTTGACCGCCTCCTTTCGAGCCAGCGGCTACGGTGGATCTCAAATTCTTGTCGTACAAGACAGCCTTTTTGGTAGTCATCACATCGGCCAAGAGAGTTTCTGAACTTCAAGCATTATCAGCTAAACCTCCTTACTTGGTATTTCATCCGGACCGTGTCTACCTTAGGACCAACCCGTCCTTTCTTCCTAAAATCGCTTCTGAAGCAAACATCAATCAGTCCATTAACCTCCCTGTTTTCTTCCTAAATATGAAAACAAAGGTGAATATAAGCTACATTCACTAGATGTTCACAGGCAACTTAGATTTTATCTGAACAGGACGGCTGGTCATAGGCAATCCGACCAGCTGTTTATTTCCTTTGCAAAATTCAATTTGGGCAAGCCAATCTCTAAAGTTTCTCTGTCCCGCTGGATTTCACAGTGCATTTTATTGGCTTATCAAGCTTCAGGAAGGCCCGCACTGGAGGGTGTTCATGCCCATTCAACCCGGTCAGTATCTACCTCGGCAGCCTTCAAGGCTAGGATTCCTCTAGATGATATTTGTGCAGCAGCCACGTGGGCTTCATCTCATACGTTTATTTCCCACTATAAGTTGGATCTTGCATCTAGGGGTAGAGCATCCTTTGGCTCCACGGTGCTCCGGAATATCCTTCCATGATGGCCGCCCAAGATTCAGGTAGCTGGGGACTCTGTCCCACAGGTTGCAGACAAATGAATATCCTACTTCAGATTTTTAAAGTTATGTACTCACCATAACGTTCCATCTGAGTAGGTGTATTCATTTGTCTGCAACCATCCCCTCCTATCCCCTGGCCTTTCAGTTTCCTGCATATTCTATGTTACCCTTTTAGGGTGTTGTTGCTTTGGCAAACTCGATCTGAGGTCATGAGGGTAGAGCAGGGCATTATGGGTGAGGGAGGAGCTGAGAGCTTGTCTTGGCGGGTCTTTACCGCCAGACTCTGCCTCCGCTCCTTCGGGAACAACTGTGGCTGGTTGTTCCCCTGTGGCACCCCTCCTGCTCCTGGGACTCAACCTCCCGTTTCTGGAGAGGAGAGGGATGCTAGAAAGGACCGGAGGGAGAAGCACCAAGCGGCGGGCCGAGACCTCTGTTTCGCCCCGCCAGCCAAGCGAGCTTCTCCCCGGCTCCGTCGCTCGGTCTCCTCCTTCTCGGCTCCGGTCCCTGTGTGCTTTTCACCGGGTCCCGAGGAGGAGGAGACCCGATCTCCATCGAGGCTATCGAGGAGGCACTCCAGGCCTACCTCGGTAGCCTCGTCGAGATCTACATATAGCCTTTCTGATGCTGATCTGGACCGGATGATGAGAAGGTTCATCCAGGCCCAGATGCAGATGGGAGTGCTCTTGCCTCCCTCTGGGGAGCTCAACACCCTTTTAAGCCTATTGTCCTTCTCCGACCCGCTATCCGGGTTCGGAGCAGCTGGAGCCGAGCAGCCGGGCGGGGTGGGTCGGTGCCGATAGTACTTGGTACCGGATCCGACCCTGCCCTCGAGTGCCGGATCCGACCTCTCGAGCCTGGATCCGAGCCTCGGATCCGGGGATCAGTGCTCCTTCGCCCGTCTGTGTCGGAGCGCACTGTCCCTTCGGATCCGGCGCCGCGCCGGCCCGTCCACTCGGATCGAGGGGAGCCGATTGTCGGATCCTTTGGTCGAGGTCGGCTCCCCTTCGGCTTTTGATGTAGTGGAGAGGGCTCTGTTGAGGGTCTCCGGACCCCCGGCACTTGTTCGGCTCCGTCCGCTCCCTCTGCACTGGGCCAGGCTTCCACCATCCGGCCCTGGGACAGCCCGCTTGTGCCCCAAGTTGCTCCTATGGAGCAAATTGCTGCTAGGACTCCTCTGACAGCCCCCAGAGGAGGTCCCTCGCAGCATACGTACAAAAGGAGGCACATTGACTCCCGAGTCTCTCACAGAAGACACGGACTTGGAGGAAGGAAGGCTCCCACGGTCACCCCGAGGATGTCTCCTTTGGAGACATCATGGAAATGTCGTATTAGGGGTGGTCTGCCCCAAATCTTCCTCGGACGAGTCCGTGTTCTTGGAGGCATTTGAAGCGGGCCCGTCTACCTCTTGGGTGTCCCCTGCCGACCCCTGGTGGACCTTATTACCACCAGGGCGTGGAAGGAACCGGACACCGTGGAGCCAATTCCCAAGAGACCGGATAGGATCCTTAGTCCGCCATCCGACCGGGCCCATTGGAGTAAGGGGCCTCCGGTAGATGCCATGTTGACGGGCGGCCACAAAGAGGGAACTAGCTCAGGAGAGTCCCTCAGTCCACCCACCGAGCAAGGAGTCTCGGATGATGGACCGCTTGGGGAAGCGGATGTTTAGTTCGGCGACCTTCTCGGTAAGGGCGCTGAACTATTTGGCACATGTCATTAGGATGCAGCGAGATCTTATTAAAGAATACGCTGCATCCCCCCCCGAGTCCATTTCGGAGGAGGACAGAGTTCTGCACTCCACCCGTATGGCCACTCTTAGGTCAGTTACAAATACTTCTATGCGGCTACTCTCCCATGCAACAGAAGGCGCCGCTAGAGCTGCGGGGACAGGACTGGTCACTAGACGTCAGGCCTGGCTCCGTCACTGCGATTTTTCTGAGCCCTTCAAAGCGTCGTTTGAACGCCTTTGATGGTTCTGCTCTGTTTGGCAAGACCGTTCGCGACGCTGACCCAGAGCGAAGGACGGGCAGACGCTGTCTGCCGTCGGAATCCGCTTCTCTGCACCCCAGAGGCCCTATTCTAGGAACCAAAAGGGTCAGAAGAAGATGTGGTTCCGGAAGTCGCAGCAGTCCCAGCCTGCTCCGGACAACCAGTCCTTCCGTGGCAGAGGAGGACAGGGAGGACGCCGCCCTAGAGGCAGAGGGCTCCCAGAAACTTCGGGTCCAGGAACTTTCTCTGAACGGCCCGCGCAGCAACCCTGAGGGTTGCCCGACTGCTCTACTCTGGAGGCAGTCGGGGACGTCAGGCACCTAGCGGCATGGGAGTCCATAACATCGGACCGCTGGGTTCTCCAAATCATATCCAGAGGATATCGCATTCCTTTCCTTTACCTTCCAAAGTTGAAGTCCCTCCCAGGCGCCCCACCCGGTCAACGGGAGGCCGCTTTGGCAGAAATTGGCCATCTGCTAAAGAAAAGAGCCATCCAGCCCGTTCCCCCAGACCAGATCGGATCAGGGTTCTACTCCAGATTCTTTTTAGTGCCAAAAAAGACGGGGGAACTAAGACCAATCCTAGACCTCTCTCTTGAATCTGGCAGTCCCCAAAGAAAAATTCCGAATGGTCACTCTGCAATCTATTCTCCCCTTCTGGGAGAAAATCACTGGATGTGCTCGATAGACCTCAAGGATGCACTACCACATCCTGATGGACAGGCGCTCAGGAGGTTTCTCCGCTTCCGGCTGGGAGCCAGTCACTACCAGTTCCGGGTCCTTCCCTTTGGTCTCACCACAGCCCCCAGGGTGTTCACCAAAGTATTAGCAGTGGTAGCGGCCCACCTGAGGCTTCAGGGGTGCAGGTCTTTCCCTACCTGGACGACTGGCTTACCGCCCCAACAAGGCATCTACTTCTACTGGCCTTGAGACTCCTTTCTCCATCTTGCTCCCTTTCTGGGCATCACAATAAATACAAAGAAATCCAACCTGGCCCACACAGCTCTTAGATTTTATAGGGGCCAGGCTAGACACAAGGAGTTTACGAGCCTTCCTCACTGCGGACAGAGTTCTAAATCTGCAGCTCCAGGTGCGGGCCATTCTCCATTCAAGTTCTGTTCCCGGAGTTGGTCCTGAGGGCTCTAGGGTCCATGGCATCGGCTATAGCACTTCTTCCTCTTGCCAGGCTCAATATGCACATTCTACAGTGGACGCTCTTAGTACAGTGGTCATACCTTGCTGTGCCCATGCATCATCCCATAGCGATCAGCAAGGCTTGCAAGCGGTCCCTCTTGTGGTGGCTCCACTCCCGGATCTCCACAAGGCCGCCCATTTTGTGCTTCTCCCCTCTCGCCACGGTGACCACGGACGCCTCCGCCTCGGGTGGGGGCACTTTGGCCGGACCGTCCAAGGCACGTGGAACGACCCAGAGACCTTACTGCATATCAATGTTCTAGAGATGAGAGCAGTGCTCTTAGCGTTGCTAGCACTTCAGGACTTTCTTCCCTTGGGAACAATTGCAATTCAATCGGACAACATGTCTGTTGTCTGGTACATCAACAAGCAAGGGGAACAAGGTCTTACCCTCTTTGTCGAGAAGCCATGAGAGTTTGGGAATGGGCAATCTCCACCAATCGCTTTCTAATAGCAACGCACATTCGGTCGGTCCAACATCCTAGCGGACAAGCTCAGTCGCACCATTCTGACCCCTCACGAGTGGTCTCTCTATTGTCAAGTAGCAGAACGCATATTCGCACGGTGGGGAACCCTTCATGCGATCTTTTGCTTCTCCCTCAAACACCAAGTGCGACAGTTTTTCGCTCTAATACCTCCTCCCGGAGGTACCCCAAGAGACGCTCTGGTGCATGCTTGGCCACCCGGTCTTCTGTATGCCTATCCACCCTTGCCTCTGATGCTCCAAGTTCTTCAGAAAGCCTCTCGGGTGGGTTGCAGAATGATTCTCATTGCTCCATTCTGGCCTCGACAGATCTGGTTCCCCTTCCTAAGGTCTCACTCGGTGAATCCTCCTTGGATTCTAGATCCCATCCCGGATCTGATATCCCATCCATCCTGCATTCCTCCTCCGAATCTGGACAACCTGAAGCTGACCGCTTGGCTGCTCCAGTTCCACTCTTGATTAGGACTCCCGGTATTTCATCACCGGTTAAGGCAATTTTGGTGGCAGCTCATAAACCATCCACTAGAAAGGTTTACCGAAGCAAGTGGAAAAGTTTCTCTTTGGGCGGAGCGGCAAGGCCTGAATCCCTTCACGGTTCCTCTTCCTTTAGTGCTTGACTTTCTAACCACTCTCTTTAACGATGGTGCCAGCAGTTCCACAGTCAAAGTACAACTGGCGGCAATTTCTCACTATCACATTGGCCATGACTCTAATCCTCTTATGTCAGCCAAATTGTGTAAAATTTTTCTTAAAGGTACTTTTCTTCTCAGGCCCCCTATAAAACAAGCAGTTCCTCCTTGGGACCTCTCTCTGGTCCTACAGGCCTTGACCGCCCCTCCTTTCGAGCCAGCGGCTACGGTGGATCTCAAATTCTTGTCCTACAAGACAGCCTTTTTGGTAGTCATCACATCGGCCAAGAGAGTTTCTGAACTTCAAGCATTATCAGCTAAACCTCCTTACTTGGTATTTCATCCGGACCGTGTCTACCTTAGGACCAACCCGTCCTTTCTTCCTAAAATCGCTTCTGAAGCAAACATCAATCAGTCCATTAACCTCCCTGTTTTCTTCCCTAAATATGAAAACAAAGGTGAATATAAGCTACATTCACTAGATGTTCACAGGCAACTTAGATTTTATCTGAACAGGACGGCTGGTCATAGGCAATCCGACCAGCTGTTTATTTCCTTTGCAAAATTCAATTTGGGCAAGCCAATCTCTAAAGTTTCTCTGTCCCGCTGGATTTCACAGTGCATTTTATTGGCTTATCAAGCTTCAGGAAGGCCCGCACTGGAGGGTGTTCATGCCCATTCAACCCGGTCAGTATCTACCTCGGCAGCCTTCAAGGCTAGGATTCCTCTAGATGATATTTGTGCAGCAGCCACGTGGGCTTCATCTCATACGTTTATTTCCCACTATAAGTTGGATCTTGCATCTAGGGGTAGAGCATCCTTTGGCTCCACGGTGCTCCGGAATATCCTTCCATGATGGCCGCCCAAGATTCAGGTAGCTGGGGACTCTGTCCCACAGGTTGCAGACAAATGAATATCCTACTTCAGATTTAGAAGTTATGTACTCACCATAACGTTCCATCTGAGTAGGTGTATTCATTTGTCTGCAACCATCCCGCCCTCCTATCCCCCTGGCCTTTCAGTTTCCTGCATATTCTATGTTACCCTTTTTAGGGTGTTGTTGCTTTGGCAAACTCGATCTGAGGTCATGAGGGTAGAGCAGGGCATTATGGGTGAGGGGAGGAGCTGAGAGCTTGGATCCATAGCTGGAAAACCATGCCGGTTCGGATCCGATATCGGATCCATAACCCACAGGTTGCAGACAAATGAATACACCTACTCAGATGGAACGTTATGGTGAGTACATAACTTCTAATTAACCCCGCTAAATATTTCCCATTACTTCTTTCCCTTATTTCTAGCATGACTTTAATGTCCATTTTCAGTTTTTCCTGCTCACAGGCTGTCCCTTCTGAATCTCTTTCCCAATAGCTCTCGAATCACAACCACTACCAGTTACTTAAATTCCTCTGTAACAGGCAAGTAAGAAAGCATCAGTGTCTCATTTGATACAGTTACCAGGTATTTTTGTTTAGTTTATATCGGTGCATGATTTGATATAGTTATTGGGTGGGTTTCAAAGCTTTCAATTAAAAACATATGCTCCTGTAAATTTTAAGTTCTATACAATCAAGCCAATTTAATGTATCTTGGGAAGTAATATGTAAATACTTCTGAGTTCCTGTTACTGAAGCCCATCTTCCATGCCAAATATTCTCATTTATTTATTCAGTAGTCTACCTTCTCTTGTTATATTTTACCATGAAGGTCCCCTTGACGCATACTTACAATTGCAAATCAGGTTGCAGTCCCCACTCATAAATAACATCTCTCATGCTGAAAAATTATTTCTCCAAAAATTCTCCTAAACTCCATAACAGTAGTTTTAAGTGGAACATAAATACATATAACATCTTGCTACCACAAATCTGCCATTACTGTGCATTTTTCCTCTTCTGCCAATACTGGAGACCCTCACACAATTTATATTATGCACTAATATAATTATTATTATTATTATGGATGGTGCAATGGTTAGCATTGTCACCTCTCAGCAAGAGGTTCTCTGGTTCAAGTTTCAGCTGGGGTGCCTTCTGTGCCGAGTCTGCATGTCCTACCTGCATTCATGTGGGTTTCCTCCGGGTGCTCTGGTTTCCTCCCACATCACAAAGACATGCATCTGGAGCTTTTCTCCCTGGGTCTACACTGAAAATTGGCTCGTTCCAAGTTGGACTTTCCTGGTAAACAAATGTGAAATAAACATTATTATTCTAATTTTCCTTTGTCCCTGGAATTCTGGTTAATGTCCATCCTGAAATCCTTTGTCAAATACATATTATTTCGACAGATGTGTGTCTTGTAACATCTCTGTTTTCACCCTGTACTTTTTAACATAGTTCAGTAATCAGTGTTTTTTTTTAATGTGTATTCCTGTTAGGCATGTTAATATTGGCAGAACAGCCATTCTGATTAGCTTCTAGGCTTCTGATGGATGGTTTTAGTACAGAAAGTCACAATGCAAGCCCTAAATATGTATGACTGTTTTCTGCATCTGGCTTGAAGATGTCTTCCTGCAGCCAGTCCCACTTGTATTATGACTTATTTGTGTCTTTCGGCTTTTCCCAGTTAGGTGTCGCCACAGCGGAACTCCGATCCGCTAATGATTGGTAGTTGATTTTTACGTACCGGCTTGCCAGGCCTGATGCACAACCTTCAACGAAGGTACGCCCATTCACGCATGTCTCCACGCAGAAGACGCTCTAGCTGAGAATCGAACCGGACAGCGTCTTACTGTGAGGTGACAATGCTACCGCAGCACCACCACCGCGGGTTCCCACTTGTATTATGACTGAGCTATAGAAATACTACTTCTGTTTGAACATCTACAGTTAAGATATTTGTGCTCTTACAGCTGTACTTTTATCTCTAACCTACTTTTCTCCTTTGGGGAGTTTTCATCAAGTCGTATTGCATGATCATTAGTCCCAAGTGGTTCTTTTATTTCCAACTCTACGCCCTCATTTGAGGTTTTTAAAAACTGAAATCCATAATGTTGTACCTCTTCTGGTCTCCATAACAGTCTGATACCAATAACTGCAATGATTTTTACTGTGTCTGTCTTTTAATCTTTGAATAAGTGGCCTTCTCTCACTCAACCAAATAGGCAGAATGAAATATTTCATCAGAAGCAGCTTGCGTTTGTCTTGCAAATGCTCAAACATGTTCTTAGTATTGTCACTACCCCCTTAATTGTAGAACAATGTACCAGCACTCTTCACCCCCAGTTTTAGCTGTAGAATTTGTCTTGTACCATTCTTGCCATAACATTTCCCAATCACCTCACAATTAACACCCTGTGTAATGTATACCGCAGCCCCTCTTCTCCCAAACCTACCCTTTGTGACAATCCCATACACTGTCACAAACCAAGTCCCTTGTTCAGTTCTTATTTATCTGTGTCTACATTACTGCAGGTGTACTTGTTTCTCTCAGAAAAGTTTCTAACTTAATCAGTTTTTACCAGTACTTGCATAACTCAGGATCATTCATGGAATCTCTTTTGATTCCGCCTCCCCTATTTTTGCCTACTTTATGTCTTCTTCTTCATATACCTTGGCACTACCATCCCACTATTTATTTTGCATCACTCACTGAACACCGCTCTTTCACTTCATATTTAAATGCAGTCTTATTAATAGGCAGTAACTTTTTTGTGCGACCCCATCTAGGAACATGCCAACATGGGTTGGGAGGGTGGCCAAATGGTTAAGGTGTCTGCCTTACACACACGAGGTGCAGGGTTTGAGTCTCACAAGAGATAACTGGCTAAGCTTAAAAAATGGCTTGCAAGGGCAGTTAGCCTAGTACTAACCTATGAACCCATTTGCAAATGCTGCTTTTTAACCATCTGCAAAATTGACTAATCCTGTTTTCAATTAATTTATCAACATTTAGAACTGGCAAAACCTCAATCATGCTCATTCCTTCCATTTATATAAC
Source organism: Protopterus annectens (assembly GCF_019279795.1). Lineage (NCBI taxonomy): Eukaryota > Metazoa > Chordata > Ceratodontiformes > Protopteridae > Protopterus > Protopterus annectens. The sequence goes on along the minus strand of NC_056732.1, from coordinate 221,453,212 downwards.
TCTATCCTCCTTCAGAGAAAAAGTATATTTCAACTCTGCTCTTCAATACAGTCTCTGAGTCTAGTTTTTGAGCCAGTCTCATTTATGGTATTTAATGAACGTCATCTTTTTTTTCTGCCACCTTTCCCAAAACATCCTCATTTTGTTTGTGGTTAACATTGCCACTGTTTCCACCTATACCAGTTTATTTTTAAGTGCTTAACTACCCTGCTAATCCATTTATAATTGGCTATTCAGTTACTGGTGCCCTACCTGTGTTACCACTAATTCCTCTAATGTAATCTGTTGCCAAATCCCAAATAGCACTCATACTTAAAAGCTAACACTGGTATTACTTCACTTCTCCTTACTGCTTTTTCTTCCTATCGTTGGCAAAGTTATTCTGTCTTTAACAAAACACTTCCACAAATTGAGACAACACTACAGTCATATGTCATGTAAATATAATTGTCAAACCAATCCTTCCCCTTTTCCATTCAGTAATAACATGTTAAAAATTGGTTTAGAAAAGAGATATTTGACTCAGCTATACCTGTGCGTTTGGAAAGCTATTTCTTTCTTTCAGGCTTCTGTTAGTCTTGCACATATTAATCCACAGTTAGGAGTAAAATTCCAGGTGGCAAGTTGTATTTTCTTTCTCATGACTACCTGTCATTCTGTTATCAGAACTACCACCATTTTACTTTTTCTGAACTGTTATGGCCACTTCTGTCTTTGACATGTGCATCCTAAAGAGAATACGATGTTCATTTATGCCTTCTTTCCCCTTCCTCTTGGAAACCCTGCTGAAATCAAATAGGTCTATGTTTAACTGTGGAATGACATTTGCATTGAATAGCTAAACACCGAACCCTATCCATTGAATGTTCATTCAGTGAAAGAGTAAGTAACTAGTTGGCCAACACTTCTCTGTCTGCCCTTTTCCCCACTGTAGTGTGGTCCTGGAGTTGGTATATATAGTTGGGGAGATTGTGGTGAGTGAAGCCCCCCCCCACCTGGGCAGGTTTTAAATTCTGTTGTGTTTGAGATGGGGAAGTGTTGGCTAACTAGTTACTTTCCTTGTCGAAAAAATGTATGTTCGCTGAATGAAGGTTTGATGGATAGGGTTTGATGTTTAGCTATTCTATGCAAATGTTATTTGATGGTTAAACATAGACCCAAATCAAATTGGGACCAGAATTTAACATCTCTCTCAGTCTTTCTGTCCAAGATAATGTGGTTTTGTTTCTGACATCCCTGTACACCTTTTCATTTCTTCCCTACTTTCTACTCTTTATGGTTCACAGAAAACATTACATCCAGAATACCAGTCTCCTGTACCTTTTGAGGTGGCTTGCTTGCCAATCTACTTCATGCATACATAACATTCTTCTTTAGTGAGAAAGGAGGCATTCAAACTATTCCTGAAGAAACTTTTATCTTTGGCCATAGTTAAGAAACTTGTTACCATGTTACATCTTATTTTTTGTGACTCAGAAACTTAAATGTCCTCATTTAAAACCACAGCTGCAGTTCAAAATGGTTGCCATATCTTATAAAACTCATTCCTGGTACCAGTGGATTCTGTAAGGGTCGGTTCTGAAGCTACTGTCATCTCAAGAGTCCTTTATCAAAAAATAAAAATTAACAAGAAAATAAAATTTCAGAAAAAGAATAACACAATACAACAGTATTCCCACAGTAGTTTCAATTACAAGTGTAAATTGGGTTACTCACTCGTCAGGTCAATACACTTTTGAAAACTGCTAAATTATCTCAGTGTCAATACACCACTATATTTCTATATGGACAGAAATTCATAAAAAACAGCTGCTCTTTATTCTGTTTCCAGGTGAAAAGGTGGCACAAAGCATATCAAAGTGTAGATTCTAGCTCAGTAAAACTTTAAACTTTTCTTTCACCATAAGTATTGGATATCATTAACTGAGTAAAAACACACATGCCAACTGTGTCATATCCACTTCAGCTTCCTTGTATTTTATTTTCTTATTTGATATACTTGCTGCTATAAGTTGGGCGTCAGCCCAGACATTAACAAAGCATGATAAATTACAAATGATTCAGAGGAGTAGAACTTCCCTTAGGAAATTTGTGCCTACTGGGAGTTTGGGTTACTAGAGCGAAGTGCTTCTTTCTCCCATGACTTTTTGCACTCCTACTACTTGGGTATGCGTCATGTTCCCACCACCATTTCTCCACCAACTCTCTCTAGTTAGCAGTTCCTCACTGTGCTCTCTAAGTCCAAGAACACAGTTTCAGTGGGCCCTGATAATATCCCAGAATGCCTCTTGAATAGGATGAGTAATGAATGACCTGTCAGTCCTACTAGAATCTCAATTTACCCATAGACTCCAGAGAGGCTTTGTGCAAAATGAATATAGGATTGCAATGTTATCCCACTACACAAACGGAGGGACTTCCATGAACCTGGAGAACTACAGACTCATAAGCCTGACTAGTCTGATATGCAAGGCCATGGAAAGAATTATCATGGGTCTAATAAACAATAGCACAGGAAAGCTACTGACACTGGATCCTACTCAGTTCAGTTTTTGTTGAAGTCAGGTCATGCCAACTTAACCTGGTGGACTTTGAGAAGGTCACTAAAGCTATGGACAAGGGCAAAACAATATACACTGCCTACCTTGACATGGCTATACTGTTTGACACTGTTCCTCCATTAGGCATTGTAGACAAACTTACAACATTAGTCATAAACTCATATAGCACCCAACATATGGCTAACTGATTCACTGATAGGACATAAAATGTTATTATAAGGGAATCCACCTCCACAAGGAGACCAGTCACTAGCAGAGTCCCACAGGGATCCGTACTGGAGCCTCTCTTTTTTATCATCTACTTCTCTGAAGTAAAGGCAAATGCTAAGGGCTTCTGGCTGATTGAGTTTGCAGACAACCACAAACTAGGCATGGTCATTGAATCCCCTAAGGACACATATAGCTTTCAAGAGTGTCTTGACACTGGCAAGCAACTGATGCCAGAGCCATGGTCTAAAACTCAATGTGAAAAAATGCATAATAGTATCCTATGGAAAGACAGCACCCTTGGAAATTACCACATTGATAATGCACCCCTAAAGTAGACCCAGTGGTCAGAGATATTGAAACTCATGTTGATAGTACCCTTACCTTTGACCACCATATGTCTACACTGGTGAGAAAATCATGCTACAATGCACAATATATAGGTTAGGGCATGAAATCCAGGTCCAAGGAGGTCATTATTCCACTGTATTCAGCTCTCATGAGACCACTCATCAAGTAAAACACACCCTTCAGCATGTATCTGACCAGGCACTTGAAACAGCTTGAGAAATCACAGTGGTTCCTCACAAAAAGAATACAGAGAGTAAACAGCAGGTCATATGTAAACTGTCTCAAATATCTATCCCTGTACTCTGTTTCATGCAGACTGCTGTGTAGCAATCTATCCCTCATCTGCAGGTATCCTCTGATTCCACACTGATGGATGTGTTGCACATCTACAAACTAAATAGCATCATAAATTATCTTTCAAAATGAGTTAAACATTGTGTGCAGCATAATCAGAACATTTTGGAGGGACAGGTATGTGTCTCAAAGATTACCTCTTTGAAATATCTGGAACAGGCTTCCCATCCATATGAACCAAAGCTCATCCCTAACCCTATTCAGATGTAACTTGGGCCAATAGGTATAAAATCACAAATTTACCCCTAGTTTAGCACCTATGTTCTTAATGGACAGGGGCAGCCTGTGAATGTTTGATGTGCTCAAACATATCTTATAGCAGCAAAATTCCTTGGAAAATTTTCACATTAGCAATATTTTGGTAACTATGGGGTGAGCTTGGCTAGGATTAAAGTAGCTCTTGGGCCAATAGCCTAATAACCACCTATAAACCTGTGATAAAGATTGGTTGTGATAGCCATCTCAAAGTTTGTGTGAAGCACTGCTTGCACAGTGGATGACAATTTACACCAAGATGTGCTGCAAGCATGCATCCCAAGCTGTAAAAAATGGATGAGATTATGGGTATTTTATTGTGAGTCTGTGTTGCAGTCTTCTGTGGATAGGTGTCCATTTACAGTTCATGTAAGTTGATTTGTAGATCTGCCTGCACTTATAGTCCTTCGGTAATGCCATATCTCTTGCACCTTTTGTAGCCAGTCATATCCCTCTTACCAGTATGGACTAGCCCTCCCCCATGGCAAGAGTTGGGTGTTAGGGAGTTAGCCAGCTTTGGAGTTCCTGTGACATGGCCAACCCCCCTCTTCCTTTGCTTCCAGGTGTAGGGTACATGCCCTAGCATGCTGAATCCCACTGGCTTCATGCATGTGTAGTATGGTAGCACATGCGGTTAGGCTCACGTTTCAAAGCAGCGTCACTCAGTTCTTCCACTATCACCCAAGTGGTGTGCTAGAGGCTTCTTCTTCCCAACAGAATGGCAACAGAACAGACACCAATTATTCCACTTTTAGAAAAACAGTGTAGTGAACAATTTGAAAAATTGCCAGTGAAAGGAAAATTAAGACTGGTCCTGTCATTTAAGAACACCATTCTAAGCAGATTCTGAGTTGGTTGCTTGGATCACAGAAAGCAGGTGATTCCACAGAACTGGCGCATCATATGCAAAAGATCAGCTTTATGAGGTCACCAACCTGCTTGATTCTGGGGACAACTAGCAGCATCTCATGTGACAATCTGAATGATCTCAATATATGGAACTATCACCTCCTTTAAGTAGGTAGGACTGAAATTTTATAAGGCACAAAAAAGTTGAAAAGAAGAATTTTAAACAAAGATTGAGTTGCTTCTAGCAGACAGCCCAGATCTTGCAACAACAAAGGGATTATATGGCACGAAACCTGGTCGATCTCATCAACCCCCTTTGTAGCAGAATTCAAGGCCCACTGCAGCTGAGTAAATTCTGTATCTGAAGGCCCCCGGTACAAAACACTAGAGTAGATGAGACATAGTTCCTTAGGTGAAATAAGGTGTTTTATCAGTATGATGTTCTTCAAATGGAAGTAAGAGAGAGGACAGTCACAGACACATAGTCCTTCAATGTCAATGACTTGTCAGATACAGTACCAAAATCTTCTACCTTCATCACAAGCTACATTGCTTCTGTCCAAAACAATAAATAAATAACTGAATAAAGGGAATGAGACTGAGCCTGCAAAGGATGGACACTAGCTGCTACTTATCCAAATGAGAGTTTATCAGTCATGCAAACACTCTCAGTGTGCGCCAATTCAACAAGGTCATTTTGCCGAAAGCCATTAAAGCCATTTTCAGCACTAATGGAGTTCGCCTTTTACTCTACTGTTGTTTGATCAACAACATGGAGGACGCATGTATATATATATATATATATATATATATATATATATATATATATATATATTTTTTTTTTTGGTGGGGGATGTAGTATGACTTTAGCAGAAAGTGTCTTTCAGTCAGATGAATGATGTTTTCTATTGCTGAATGTTTCCTTTGTGATTCAACATGACTCCATCCAGATAAGAATGAATGTAAACAGTCTTCCGTGTTGATAAAGTGGGACATCATGTCATATGAAAGGAGAGCAGTAACTGTATCACCTGCATAGCAATGATAATGAACTCCTCATCTGGGTTTACTAACCTTAATGGGAGCATATATACCATGAATAACATTGGGATCAGAACATATCCCTGAGACACTGTACTTCAGCAGGTAATTCCTCAAGGAATTCAACTCCAAGGAAATAAATTGAAAGTATAGAAAGAGGTTAAGAGATAAAGCACACTACATGTCAATATGCTCCCATAAGATCCAATGAGCTATGTTCTCAGATGCAGCTAAGAGATCAGGTTGTTCAAAAATGGAAATTCTTTGACCTCTTGTCATAAGATAGTCACTTATTACTATAAATGTTTTAGTACTGTGCCCTGATCTAAACTTAGAATGAAAAGGATCATGGTGATAAAATGTTTAACAGATGTACAGCAAAGAGAACCCTACTTTCTCAATAACTGGTCATAAAGATAAGCGTTAAGAGAGTTAAGATAAGAGACATGACAGAAAGCTTCCAGTTTGTTTCTCATTTAACCAAACAAGGTTCACTCTGGGGACCAAATCAGAGTATGAGACCCTGGAGCGTACACAATGTCAAAAATAATCCAAAGAAACTACTCAGCTGGAAGGTTGATTTAATAACGCTTGTGACCAACAAAATGCGTTTTCGAATATCTTCATCAGATAACAAACACAAAATCAATTACATGCTTCACAAGAACCACCCTTCTTTTATACCATACATAAATTGAATGATTGAATCCTGTTAATTACCAATCAAATAATTTAACACAATCTGTAAAACTTGCCCTGAATGAAAAATATATATCCATAGCTCTTCAAAATGTTCTGTACAATATATAAGGATATGTTGGTAGTTGAATATAAATTAATTATTTCATATTAAAAAAAAACTATTTATTATAAACATTTTAAAAATAGATAATTATAAAAAATGGTGTTGTAAAATGTGTATATGCAAAAAGATTCAATAAAATTCTGTGAACTTGTAATCAAAAATACTGCCATCTAGTGGACAATATAAAGATTAAAATTTACAATTTGGCAGCCCTTAATTTAAGAACTGGAGTTATTGAAAGCATTTCATTTAAGCCTGGCTCCTTAGTAGCTTCCAAGATAATTTGCCAAAATAACTCTCTGTATTCGAGTTTTGTTTCTCATTTAAACTGAATATAAGCCTCGGTCTTAAGTGACAGTCCAGAAAAATAGTTTGTCCTAAAGACTGCAGGCAATATTTAATGAACCTAGTAGGACCAGGATACAGTCCACAGTAGTTGAGACCATGTTATGACTTCTTCAAAGTCATTATACTGACCTTTAAACAGAAAAAGTCAGGGCAAATCACATCTGGATGATTAGCAGGTACATTCTCTTTGTCTTGGGGGTGGAACTGGATTTAGGCAGTGTTATCTGCAAAGAATCATGCACCTCCCTGCAGGTAACATTGTCTTCAAGGAACCTTGCAATCCTCTTACAGCTGGCCAGAAAGTGACGCAGGCTGCATTGCGCAGCCTAACCACTATACAGAAGGAACAAAATCCAAGTTATAAACCAATTTGCTCTGCCTAACTTACAGTTTTGGAGTGATTGATTAGCTCCAAAATATGCTCGATACATTAGATATTAAAACAAGAAGGATGCTTCATGCTCACCAGATGATCTATAAAAATTAGTGTATACCAAGATTATATATTCCCCGTTCCGAAGGAGGGATGGGCCTCCTTGAAATTGATTACATGTGCAGATCTGCAGTTGTGGGACTTCACACATACATGCTGACTTCAAGAGACCCAAACGCAGTGAAAGTTTTAAAACATTAGTAGAACAAATCTAAGATGTCTTATGTGCTTAACCTAGCAGAAGCATATCGCTGTCAAGCAGGAATGGAAATCAAGCTAGAAGAAGATAAAAATCAGACAGCAACTGAATGTGTCAAAAAACAAAAGAAAGAATATAAGGTGAAGGACCAGATAAAAAGACAAGAAATGTGGAAAAATCATAAATATAGTGACAAGTATAGAAAACGTCTGGAAGAACCTCATGTTGATCAGGAACAAATGCAGGAATGGTTAAGGAGAGGTGAATTTAAACCAAGAGATGAAAGGCTAATATTGGCAGCTGAAGACAGTGGTCTATGTACACAATGGTTTACAAAGTCCATTGAACATGTGGAAGAAACAGATAAATGTAGGTTTTGTAAAACCGTACTGGAAACAGTCGCACACCTTGTTGCTGGTTGTGACATACTAATGGCAGAGGGCCTGTACACTGAAAGGCACAATAGTGTGGCGAGACTGTTGCACTGTGGATTGTGCAAACATTATGGTTTTGAAGTGGCTGAGAAACACTGGAAACACGAGCCACAAAGCATCATAAAAATGATCAAGTCTTCATCACATGGGATCATCCATTACCAACAGTTCAAAAGATAGATGCTAGAAAACCGGATATAGTGGTCCAAAAAAAGAAGACAAGAGCAGCATTAATCATTGGAATTGCCACACCCAGTGATTACAGTGTCCTGTGTACAGAGAGACACAACTATAAAATATCAGGATCTGCAAGCAGAAATGAGAGCAATGTGGAAAAAGGATGCCCAGATAGTTCTAACCGTAGTAGGAGCAACGGGTCTTATAAAAAATAGTCTACCATTATATTTAAATAAGCTGCCAATACATGTAACTCCGTATGAATTACAGAAGGAGTCATAACTGGGCACATTGTATTGATTGTGAAGAGCACTTTTGTCTGACATCACAGAGTGAAACAATACTAATTTCATTAACTTTAATTGTACTCTGACTTAGGAATGGGGTCCATTCACGTCATGGTATTAGAAACCCAAAAGATTTGCAGAAATAAAAAAAAGGACAATGACTGAGTGGTTCAGTGCAGCAAAGATACCAGCTGACAGGAATTCTGCCACTGTGAGACCTCTGAGTAGTGTACAGCATAATGTGTATTGATTCTCAGTCTGGCCTGAGGCAGCTGCAGCCTCCTCCATAAAGTTCAAATTGAATTGGCCTCCACGTTCACAATAAGCATCTAATATACATTTTATGGGGTGATTAAAGGTAGATCCCCAGAAATAACTTTGCTATAAGATGCTCTAGTAAGGTTATAAAATGAACAGTGCAGATTCTTATTCTGTCTAAGCTACACAAATGCATGGTTGTACATGTCTGACAAACCTCCACACATATGCACTTGTATGTCAAATCATTAATTCATTACCCTGTAGGCTATAAGGTTGTGTGAGGGGCAAGCATTTACAAATTGCACCTTAACCCCCGGATGGAATCTGATATTAACTGAGATGCTACAGCAGTTTGCTATAAACTGAATTAGCACCCTTGGTATTTGGCTTTGTAACTCTAATATATGAGTCATCATCATACACCATCTGATGATTCTCTGCAGTCCTTATTCAGTATTGCATATTCGTTGACTGAGTACATGCTTTGAAATTCTTTGTTTTACCTCTTGGTTTGTGTAAGCATAGCATCTTTGTTTTCCAATCTGCTTTTTTGGGAGTATAAAACAGACAATAATATAATGTTAGAATTTTATGTGAGATTTCAATTGCAGGAGAGGCATCTATACAACAGTTGAACAAGTTCCATATTTTCATGTTTGTGGTGCATTGCTTGAAAACAACACAAAATGACTAATCATCACTCAGGTAATAATTAATTTGAACCAAATCTTATGCTCCTTGTCATACAAAAATGTTAAAACTAACTCTAATGCATTTTATTTTGGCATATAAGTGTAGGATGTGTGCTCCATGTTGATTTTTTATACTTCAAGCAATTGCCCAAGCAAGCTGTACAAGTATAAAATAATGACATTTCTAGGAATTCCTGAGGCTTATTGCATAGTAGGCTGCAGTGTGCAGTCTCTTTGTAACATATCTGAACTGTTATTGCTACCACTTATGGACCCACTGTGGAGATTTGGCTGCTGCTTCACTCTGGAAATGTGATACTTTGAGCATTACACCCCAAAACAAAACAGAGGAAACAGTGCTCTTGGCTTTAGAAATGTAGATTGACTAGTTAAATAAATAACAAATCAACTTCACATTTAATGCATAATTTAGATGCTCTCATTAAGTCTGCTTTTAACCTGATGAAGTCTACACCACTGGGAATGGGGTGTAACTGACACCCTGTTGGTAAGTGTGTTATTTATTACTTTATTTAACACTTTTAGAGATGGCACACTGTTACAGTTTTTCTTGTTTTGATTTTTATTTTAACTTAAGTACTGTTTGCCCATTCTCTCTCCTCCAGTGGCCATTCTAATCCTATGCCCCATGATGTGTATTTGTCTTTTTTAACATTCTGGTTGATATAGTCAGGTGCACACTGAACTTCAGAGGAGTATAACTGCGATACTTGGAAAAGCATTCTGCGGCAATACTTCAGTACCTCAGAGTATTCCCCTACTCCAAGGTATGTCTGCCTTTGAGTTAGCATCTAATGGAACCTATATGCATATATGTGTGCATGTGTGTGTGCATATGTATGTATGTGTGTGTATGTGTGGGTTCCATTTAAGTGCCTATCTGCTGAAATGACTGGCAAAAATGATAGAATGTTTAAAGATAACTAGTTGGTAGTATTTTCACGTGTGAGTTCATGACAGAGAGGGGATGGGAATTCACCCTTTCCTCACCGTAGTGCAATCTTGGAGTTGGTGTGTATAAGTAGCAGGTAGTGTGGGATGTTCATAGGTGTTTACTAGGCTAACAACCGCAAAGGTCTTTTTAAGCCTAGCCATGGATCCCAAATCTCTGACAAGTTCTGATAACATTGATAAGTGTAAGCATGGGCCTGGGAGATGAACCATTTACAGGTTACCTCTGTCTAATAGAGTCATAGGTGCCAAACCAGGGATGAATTTCTGGTTTCCCATCCAATTGTCTAAGTTGCACTTGAATTGGTTTAGGGAGGACCTCTGCTTTACATGGATGGGGAGCCTGTTCCATAGATGGAGTAGACTCTGAGATACATACCTATCTCTCCAGCAGGTCTTATTTATATCACATGCAAGGTTTAAGTCTTTAGAATGGGTAATTATGATGCTGTTTGTTTTGTGGATATGCAGGAGGTTCATCAGAGTGTTTTTTATTCATTTTAAGTTGTGTTTGATCAGAGCAATTTCAAATGCATTTGGATGTTTGGCAAATTAGGACTTGTTTGCATAATAGTCTTGGCCCAGTGACATAATCAAAGTTTGTGATGTCACTCTGCTCTTCTGATATGCAGCACAAGAATGTATTAATCAGAATCAGGCTGATGACATGATGATGCTCAAACTCAACAATTTTTACTTATAAATTTGTGGAGACCTGGTCACAAACTAATTTCTTGTGTTAATCAGCTGTTGGTTTCCTCCCCTTTGTCAGAACCATTGGCTGATTGCCCCATGTGTTGAAGCCAAGCTTAAAACTTAGTTTCTCTTGAAACCTATAGGAAAAGCATGCCATATTCATTACTGGTTATTCGCTGGATTTTGAAGGAAACAACAAGAGGGAGAAATAATCTGAAGATATTTTGAATTAATAGGATATCAGTGTAAATATCTAAGTCTTTCTTTTTTTAGATATAATAAAGTAATAAAAATATTAAACCTGCATTTTAAATCATGGTAGGTCCATGCAGTTTTACATCCATAAACTAGAGATAATGAAATTGAAACTAGGGTGCCTTAAGTGTCTGTCCTAGGCCCTTTCCCCTTTATAGTCTTTATATGTGATATTGCAGTGGAGTTGGAAGAAAAGGCTGAGGTTGTTCCTCCATGGTCTCTCAGAATTTGTTCTCACATTGAGGTTGCAGTTCCCCTTCATCTGAAGGTAGAATTACCTAGACAATTCCTACCAGGTGCTCTCATCTGGACTACTGAGTAGTGCAAATAAAGCCATTTGCTTCCCTAGTAGCTGTTCCACAGATTTATGCCCCTGGAAACTGTCCCGTTAACAAGTCATCAAATCATCACAGTTGAACCTGGTGACTTTACTTTTCCAAAGGGACCTTCAGCCATTGAACAAGTTATCCTTGTTCAATTTATAGCAGCTTGACTCTAGTCTGACACTGTGATGATACAAGAGGTGTGGAATAAATGGAAGGCCTCAGCTGCTGGTGAAATACCACTACTGTTATCATTTTTTTCACTTACCCGGTGAGGTGGGGGGAGAGCCCCACCTGGTCTCTCGCTTCTGCCTTCAAGTGTCCGGGCAACTGGGTATGACCCGCTCCTGGGATAGTGTCAGGTGGGGAGTCTGACTGGGGTGGTACACCTGTCAAAGAGTAACTCAGGTGTCCTATGGTGAGCTCAGAGAGGACAGAAACCTCCGGTGGAATAGAATGGCAAATGCTCGCTTTATATTGATTTTCAGTATAAATACTGGCCGTGAAAGTGGGGCCTTACAATCCTTTTTTGGCTTTTTGGGTTTTAAGCATAAGGTGTCAGAAAAGTTGCCACAGGGATAAATGGCTTTTGGCAGCCAAGTGTTCATAGAGCTGTTACATTTTGATCCTTCAATGTCGGTGCTTCCTATCATTGTGAAGCAGAATTCACCAAGAATGGGATTACTCACCCACTAATAGGGAACATGAGCTAGAATTAGACAATTGCGAGACAGGTTAGTTTCCCTCAGTGGTTTTAATTCAAGATCCAACAACTGCTGGGAAGGACCTCACTAAACTGTACAACTGTTGTATGATAACTGAAACTGCATTTCAACTATTCTGTACACTGCACAGCTGTTGAAATGAGAGCTTGGTATCTGTCATAATTCTCATCACATTTCAAGTTTGTTAAACTATTTTTTTACCAGGTAAGGCTGTTGAACAGGGAGCTTGTTATCTGTACGATAACTGATCATATTTCAGGTTTGTTAAACTATTCTCTATACACTGCAAAGCTGTAGAACTGAGAGTTTACTATTGGTTGTTTTGTGTCTCCAATATCATCCGAATTTCTGTTCTCATGTGGGAGCTTCTCTATAAAAGTTATCTCTGGTTTGGCTTTTCATTCTGGACATACCCAACCACATCTCCATGCTTAGTTAAACAAGGGTCACCATTTAAGTATAAGTTTCTACCTCATTTTTTCAAGGTACATCCCTCATATAGCATTTCTAGCTCTGCCTTACCTCCTGGTAGAGCTAAGTGAATGATCTAATATTGCTGTTTAACAGCAAAATGTGTAACTTATCTTTAGCCTTGTTTCTAATTGTCACTCACCATTTGTGAGAGTGGCTTGACACATTGTTATCCAGTTGTTAAATTCCCTTTACTGTAAACAGCTCTTACATTGAAGCTGCACTCACAATTAGCCTGAATGCTTGCTTGCACCAATGGGAGCAGTACAGAACCTGGCTTATGGCCTCAGAGCTGTGGCTGAGGATTGTTCAGATACTCACTGTCCCTTACCCTGCTTCCATCGTCAAAAACTGTGATGACTATTTACCTGTTTCACTACAGATTTCTTATATGTGTCCTGCTACAGGATAAGAAGAAAATAAACTACAGGCCTTAAAGCAGCACCTTAGATGAAGAAACATGCTACTATCTTGCTACTGAACTGATCCAAGATGGCTACACCAAACTGCTTACTGGAACTCATTACATTGTTACCCAGACTCGCCAATGACAATGAATTTCTCATCAAAATCCCCCTTATTTTTAAACATAACAAATGTATCATAATAGGGGCCTTCAGTCTTAATTGGTAGTGCCATCACAAAACCATTATAGATGCACTTTAAACAACATCTCTAGTCACTCCACAAGGCCTAACCCTGCTGGATAGTGGATGTGTTTCTCACCACCATGCCCTCAAAATGTCTGCACATAAATATTCACTCTAACTATTTGAGCAGTAACTGTCCCACATAGATCTAAGGTTGTCTATGTAGTTGGCTACTCCATCTTAGAAAGTTGAAAAACAGTCCTATTTTTAGAACTTGACTGCCTTAGCTGGAGTGACATTCTGGAGAACCCAAGTTAGCATAATATGCATTGAAAAAGCTGATATTAAGTGTCCCAGTATGTCAGATACACTCCTATAGTCCTGTCAATGTCTGACTGCTTTCTTCTCCCTAGGAGGAAAAGCCAATGAATGTTGCTCAGTGCCTGTATCTTTCTCACAGACTCTATCAGCTTCCCATGCCAGTAGCTGAACATAGATCATCTTAGGCATAGTCAGGGTGCTATCTATGCCACAGGGTCAATCTGTTGGAGAGGGCCTCTTTTTCATAAGGATTAACTGAAAGAAGTCAGTGATAATAATAAGACTCAAATGCCCAGTAGTTATTGTGCTCAATAGTACTGAGGGCAAATGCAACCTGTCCATCCTTGCAAAGTGTGCAACACATAAATGATAGCCCTCCCCTGTACTGTATTAGCTGGGATATATTACCACTGATACACTAAACAAACGGTAATGAGGCTGCAACTTTGATTCTTGGAATTCCTTTGGGAAAGAAAATGGCATCATATGAGCAAAGCTAAGCTATCTTCAGGGGTGCTAAATGAGGGATTGGATGGTCCTTAATGTGTTCCTGTATATTTTGCCTGTAATACTAATTAGCCTTATTAAGATGCTGCCCTCCATTACCAAATGGGTGACTGGCATTGGCCCCTCCACTAAGGTTAGCGTACTTATTCAATCATGGAAAAGATTCACTGCACAAGATGTCGATTCTGTGGGTTGGAGGCTTTGCTTTCCTAGGTAATTGTAAATTTAGCTAAGTATGTGGATTCCCTTTGTGTTCTTGACCTCCATATCTGAGATGCCTGCAAGGGATCCAATGAAACATACTGCTTCCAGTGTGGTTTTAATTCAGTTATATTCAAGCTTACCACTATGATCCACATATTTCTTTTGTTTAGACATCCAGTATGGTGGCAAGGAGTGTCTTATCCCTTTTATTCCACTCATGGGGATGTCCCCAGGAATGCAGATTAACTTGATTGAATATAGTGAGATCTTAAGAAGGTGAGGCACCAGCCTTAAAAAAATCAGTAATAGTTGCTTCAGTGAGTGTATCTACTCTTTTGATATGGAAAAGTAGAAGTTGGGGAAGATATTTTCATGGAAACTAAGGGCTGATTCATTTTGTTGTGATACAATGAGTTGGGAGAAGGCATTGCCTGGGAGTATGTCCTCTAAACAGTGTCAGAAAGTGTGTGAATAACTTGGACTGGTGAATGGCTGCAGTGCATTCAAGACTACACAACCATGTGCATTCTTCACTTTTGCTACTTTTATGTAACAATTTTGCAGTCCCACTCTCCCCTCATCAGTTATGCGACAATGTAGGGAGTGGCTGAGGGAACTGACCATCAAGCTGAAAATGAAGGTCTGTGTAGGGAGAACTCAGCCAATGAGTTACCGGTCCTGTAAAACAGTGACTAGTATTACTAGTCTATTAATAGTTTGGACTCATTACCATTTTTGTGGGTTGGATACTGTGCCAGTTGAAAGTCTTATGTGTTTCTCTGCCTGCACTGCAGTTTTGACACATGATTCTATCCTATGCGAGTTCATTATGAAATGCTTAATTTTAGCAATGGTTCAAATTAGTAACAGTTCAAGATTATATGTTAGTATGAGATTTCTGGCATCAACTAGTGATTTTACTTGTTGCAAATATTTGTGACTATATATTTGCATTAGAGTTTAATAAAGAGTTTTTACAGAAAAAAATATCTTTAAAGGCTAGTTCTCACCTTTTCCCCCATCTTCCTCCACTCTGTTTGTCTTATGATGTGAGCAGAAGAGGCAGATGTAAGCTGCATGAGTGGCACATGACTCAAAGCAGCAGCTGTTCAGTCCCAAAGTGCTCTCTGTGGTAATCTGTTGGAATCCACTCTAAACCACAACTTTGGAGGATTTTCATATAAAATAATCTGCATATGTAAGTCCTTCCAGTGAAATGTCATGAAGATTTCCTTACCTTTTACTTGAACCAGGTAATTTTAAGTGTCCTGTATGGCATTATGCATTGATCTAGGTGTACAAACTACTTTTCCAGACATTGTAGCTAAATTTATTTAAACTTTTTATATGGGTATGATTCGCTGATTGTTGAAAATGTGGATTCATAACTTAAAGAGGTACAGCTAACTGAAGTAGATTTCATGCTAATGTCATTTTACATAAATAAAACAACATTCCTTGGAAAATGAATTATGCAAATTTGAATATTTTATGTGGTGTTCCTCACTATGAAGAGTTCTGTGACCCCTGCCCACCCCTCCTCCTCCCCAACTAATAAAATCAGCTCTGGGATCACAACATGTTTGCAAACAGATTACCCATATTGCAGTCCCCTTCCTCCACACACACAATGCACTTACTGAATGGGAACAGTAAGACTACTTTCAGTGGGTAATGTGGCTTATGAAAGTCCCATATCAGGAATGATTGTTAAAAATTACTCTATTTCACTCAAAAAGTTATTAAAACAACATGTCTTGCATCAGAATGCATTTTCTAGACAAGAAAAAAGTATGAAACCTTAATATTTGGCATAATTGATTGTCTACAATGTTCGTCATTTATCAGAAAATCTAAAATTGGTGTGAAGGACAGGACAGTGACAACTGGCAAAATCAGGGACATTATGCAAAGTTAGGATTATTGACAGTTGATAGCATAGCTGGCTTTAGGCATCAGCAAGCACTGTGGTTGCTGGGGGCCCCTGGTCTTAGGGGCCCCCGTACCACAGCAAGTTGTCTTATTCTGATATTTTGTAACAGCTGTCAAACCAGTAAAAAGCTAGTACATTAATATTGTGTATTTAATAAACCAGGTGGGTAATAATATATCTTATTTATAATGTCTATAAAATACAAATATATTTCTGGTTATTGCAACAGTGTTTTGTCAAGTTAAGGCTTCACAATTTCATTAAATATTGTACCTTTGATGTAGTCCCCTTGGCATAGTTAAATCCTGCTGATGGACATTCTCTCTATTTAAACTAAAATCATAGCCAGCTTTAAGCACCTGCAATACTTGTGACTATAATCATCCTTGCCTATGTTGGGGTCCCATAAAAGCTGGTACTGGTTGGGGAAAAATGAGGAGAAAAAATGTATTAAGTTTCTAATCATGCTCTTTATCTGAAACAGGGTCTTGATATGATCCTGTCAAGATAAAGCTGATAATCAAAGAATGAATATGAGCAAAGTAAGCACTAGATATCAGCAGCCAAGGGTAACCGATATGAGTGCTTACCTTGGATTTTAAGATGAGTTGAGTAACCGATATGAGAGCTTACCTTGGATTTTAAGATGAGCTTGGAAACTGATATGAGTGCTTACCTTGGATTTTAAGATGAGCTGGGTAACCAATATGAGTGCTTACCTTGGATTTTAAGATAAGCTGTGTAACCAATATGAGAGCTTACCTTGGATTTTAAGATTAGCTTGGAAACTGATATGAGTGCTTACCTTGGATTTTAAGATGAGCTGGGTAACCAATATGAGTGCTTACCTTGGATTTTAAGATAAGCTGGTGCTTCCAGTCTTCAGGAATGTATTTCTTTTTCAGGGCATTTTATAAATACTGGCAGAATACCAGATATTACAACTCTTAACTTCTTTGTTCTGGAATTTTGTGCAAACCCAAAAACAATAGCAGAATAAAATCCCCAGATCAGATCACATTTTAATAAATACTGTAATTCACATAAAATTTTAATAAAATAACACATTTTGCATCAACATATATTTTCTGGACAATAAGAAGTATAAAACTCTGATGTCTGGATTTATTGACTATAATCCTGAATGATTTACCAGTAAATCAAACTTTTTATGAGGGACAAAGCAAAATTATGAGACAAAATCATGGACAGTCTGTGAAATCAGGGACAGTGACAGGTATTCATTACTTCTAAATGAGGTAAATAAAAATGATTATCTCTGCTGTTGTTTGACTGCTAAACAGTCACTGATATGGTGTGGCAGTACTAGTGTTGCACAGTGTATTGCTATTTGTTGAAATAAGTGCCAAACTAGTATTACTATGGTTTATGCGTGTGTGTGTGTGTGTGTGTGTGTGTGTGTGTGTGTGTGTGTGCGCGCGCGCGCGTGTGTGCGCGCGTGTGTGCGTGTGTGTGTGTATTGCAGTGTAACAGTTACAAGCAATTATTTATTTCACTTTCTAGCACAAATGTCATCAGCCTTGCATTATGCTTGGGTGTGGGTGTGTGGGTTTGGGTTGGGGGAGTGGTTGCAGTGCATTTAAAAGAAACAAGATGACCATATTTTCTTCACTTACCATCACAAACAAACCATGCACAAAACAGGTGGCTATCTTTGATGGTTTGGCATGATGCGTGAAAGCTACTGTCCATTGCCACTGTGGCGCATTGAGTAGCACTACCATCTCAGAGTGCTTTGCACTGGTTGGGTTTTTGGCTATGTAGAGTCTGCATGCCCTCCCTGTGTGTGCGTGTATGTCTTTTTATGAGCTCTGGTTAACCTCAGCGACTCAAAAACACGCAGCAGGTGAAATGGAATTCTTCCCTTTTCCCTGAAAGTGAACATGCAGTGTCATGCATATAAAGCTGTTTCATTCAATTCCTTCTTATTAACCGCACTCTGTCTGCTGTTATTGCACTGAGTACATTGCAATATATAGCTACTCTGCAAGTCAGAGATTTCAACTGTATTTAATACAGAGACTGCATTTAAAAATTCATTGGATGTAAGTGGAGAATGCATCAGAAATGACTACTTTTCATTTATTGGTCATTTCAACATGCAATGCATTCCATAAAGTGCAATTAATACACTGTAGCTATGGCATGAACTCTGCCTGCTTTTACAAGGAGATTGCTTTACAAAGAACATTAAAGGCTTGTCTGTCTGTTTGTGGAAGATGCATGGTCTTCAGCTTCCCTGTAAGTCATGTAGATATGGGATTTGTGAAAAAGAGTCAAGCAAAGTTCATACGCTGCTTATCTGGACTTGAGAGGTCATTGTAAAGCAGGAGCTGGAGAAATTTGTATAACCTCTGCTACACCAGTGTTGTATACAGCGAAGGGAAGAGACAACTTCTTAATTAGCACATAATAGTTCAGTGTACTTATTAAAGCAGTACAGAATACATACACCCATCAACTGGATCCCAGCCTCTTCCCTGTCCTGCCAAAAGGAGTGACTAATTAATATTTACCAGAATGAGAAGAAAAATTATGTTTGGAGTCCATATGGTACAGAAAACTCAAATGAACTCATGAACTCATACTCTTCTTTTTGTTTTCCTTGGGGAATCAAAACAAGAACGGACAGGGTATTTGTAACTGATTTAAAGAAATGCAATACTTGGGCTGGATTTCACAAATGATGTCACAAAGAGGGAGGTAATTTATGAAGTAGGTGGCAATTTTTAGATATCAGTCATAAGTAAGAAACTAAATTTGAAAATCATATAGTTTCCCTTTAAGGTGTCATTCTTCCTTAATGAATTGGATGTAGGTCTGTGTACAGAATCTGAGTTAATAATATGAATCTCTAATTAAAATCCTCTTGAATATCTGCCACTTCATTGAGCTGTTAGGAAAATGCATTTTCCTGAGTATGATGTATCAAAGACATTAAAATCCATAGTTATTTTAAGTTAATAACTGATTTCGGGAGATTATGTCTGCATGACATTTATGACACAGAAGCCAACCAAGATATTTTATAGCAAGGAGTACACAAGTAGGAATATGTCACCAAATAGCACAGCAGTAAATTTCCTGTTGCTTAGAATATTAGCTATTTAGGGGGCTCTGTGGGTAGTGGGTGATTGTGTTCAACAGTTCATGGGCTGACATCTTTGTTATAGTTATAACTGTCATCAGGGTTCTGTCTGTCTGTCATTCTCCCACTCATATAGACCCTCAGCAAACCCTATTTTGTCACACCTATTACACATTCGCAAGTCCAGTGGGAGCATAAACTCCCTTTCAAGGGATCTCAATCTTTTTGCAATCCAGACAGAACATGGAGGATAGGTTGATATCACAAAGAATGCATCCTCCACTCCATAAAAAGTAACCTACTTCTCTTACTCAAATGTCATTTTCATGAATGGATGTGAAACCACAAATTCATCCCATTTAGCACCCATGTCCCTCATGGATAGGAGCAACAAGTAAATGCCCAACATATCCTTGTTTTGCCTGCCTCTGTGTTAGTTAGATGCAAGACATAAGGGCTAAAAACTACCATGGTAAGGTAAGGCTATGCTTCTTAAGACCCCCACATCAGTGGCCTTTAGTACCTATGAACATTTGTCAGCATTTACAACATAATGAGGGGGAGTGGGCTGAAAACACTAGTAAGAGTCTGCATGTTAGTACATCATGTCTACCGGAAAATAACGAAGAGAAGATGTCACATACATAACGCAAGAAGGGGTGTACTCTGCAGCCGCATTGTGGCCATGTTTTCACTGTATCCCCTTACTCGTCCATAAGTAATGGAAGACAGCAATATTATTCATTAAGGGACAAAGCACTGCATTTTGAAGCAAAAGTTAAGTGCAGTCCACATAGGTAATGGTATTTATTCCAGTTGCTTAGAGCAGTAAAGGCTGTTAAAGTAGTGATAAAAATTAAGTGTAAATATAACACTAGAATAGTGGTATTATACTAAAGACGTAATTTGGACAACATGTATATCTACATAAAAATATCAGATTTATATTGACCAACAGCACTTGTAGTTACAATATGGAGTTGCATTTGTGGGGTTGTTACATTTCACAGTTTGATTAGAACAGATATGTGAACATAGCTCTCTCTCTCTCCCTTTCTTGTCCTCTCTTTCATGGTGGAGATGGGGAGATTCCCTGCAAGAAAAGCATGTTTCATGTTAACATTTTCAACCAGCTGCATATTATTCAGTCAGTTTTCCACTGTTAAAATGCAACAGAACTCTGGTAGTCATGACTTACATTATGTCATGACATGTCTTTTAAAAAATATTTCTGAAGTCTGCACGTGTTTTACACATAAAGCAGAGTGTAGCTTCTCAAGCTACATCACAAAACAGATGGCATGAATAGTGTGAGTTTATATGGTTCAAATATTAAGTGTTGCATTATGCTTCACAATGAGAGCCCTACAACCAATAAAATTCTTCCTTACTGAACAGGCTAGATAAATGTTTTTTCAAATAATGCATCTTTGTGGGGAAGGTAAAGATTTTTATGTATCTTACTGATATACTCAGGGAAGATAGTATGTCATACTGGGGCAAGTACAATTGTGTATTAGAGAAACAAAATGACAGTAAACAGAAAATAAAATAAAAAAAAAAATAAATGGCCATTACAGCATTAATGGTTTAGTTTTCATACTCAGCAGTCACTTCATAATAATCGTCATAATAGCAGTATTTTGCAGTACACAAAACGCTGACACACACATCAGCACTACCTTCACAACACCCATCAGCACTGCCTTCACATAAAAACACAAACCACACACCCACCTTTGCGGAGGCTCTCAATAAAAATCTCTACCCAAGCAGCAGAGCTCTCCAAGGCAGAAATGCACTCGACCACTACAACACAACATTAATCATGAGACACATAACTCTCCTAAACAGTGTGCCACTCAACTAAAGCCCCTAAGGCAAAACAGCATGCCCAACACACTAGTCATAGGTGACTTGATAGTGAGGCAAACTGATGTCCCACTCACTAGGTTGAATAAGGAGAAAGTAACAGTCAGCTGCCTGTCAGGTACCAGGATCCAACACATAACGCATGCACTCAGGTCGCTCAACAACAGGTACAAATATGACACTGTCATTGTTCATGTGGGTGTGAATGACCTGAGATGTACCTCCCTAGACTACATGAAAAGAGACATGGAGGAGCTCTTGGATTATGTTGCTCAGGCTGGTATGACCCTAGCCCTGAGCAGCATTCTGCCATCACCCAGAATGATACCACAGTACAAGCAGAAAATGATTGATTTCAACAACTGGCTATGTTTCTGGTGTCATTCTAAGGGGATCCAGTATCTGCCTGGGATGGCATGATTGACAACCCTCAATGCTTTGCCAGAGATGAGCTGCACCTGTCACCCCTGACCTTCCGGAGACTGGCCAAGGATTTTGCCAACCCTATAGTGCCTTTTTTAGGCAGTGTTCCAAAGACCAAATTACCATCATAACAGCTACAAACAAATGCAATCTGAGGGTCATGTTGCTCAACGCTAGAAGTCTAAATCTCAAAATGCATTCACTCGAGGCACTCCTTAAAATGGAGAACATCGACATTTGTGCTGTAACAGAGACCTGGTTCAAGGCAGCAGAAAGTACTCCTGCACTACCAGGCTATAACTCATTCCACACCTTTCGACCCCAGAACTTAGACTGAAACTCCAAAGGCGGTGGTGTTTCCGTATTCATAAAGGATGTGCACACCTCCAGACTGGCAGCCCAACATAACACATCAGAGATACCTCAGGTGCAGCTAACATTGGGTAAGACAGCAATTCAGGTCGTAGCCTGCTATAGGTCCCCAACCATGTCTCAAGACTCGCACTCCACATTCCTAAGCACCCTGGAGAATATTAGGGTCCAGCCTAACAATCTCTTACTAGGTGACTTCAACTACCCCTCCATTAACTGGGTAAACTACTCGTACCAATGCACTTGCCCAGTGTTTCCTGGAATTCATTAATTCAATGCCCTGGACCAGCTCATTCTTACCCCCATTAGAGGTAGCAACATCCTTGACCTGGTCATTACTAACATGGGCGACCGTTGCTCTACACCAATAGTTCCTCCCTGGTTAGATCCGACCACAAACTAATCACCTTGGAAATCCTCATCCCTCCCACCCCCCTCAGCAAAGGTAACCACCATGAAAATCTTCTCTGAAGCTAACTTTGGGATCCTAAAACAGAGGTGGCTAACTTCACAGCACCTATGCAAATGGAGAATAGTTGCGTGACTGCAGAATCATACACCAATGCACTGTATGAACACGTACACAAATGCATGGCTCTCGCCATACACAATAGAACCAAGACATTCTCCTCCAAAAAAAAAGAAGCCAATATGGTGGTCCCCTGCCATAAACAAACCCTACAACAGAAGGAGGAAACTGATGCAGAATAAGGTGAAGTCCCAAGATTGGAAAAACTCCCTTATCTCCCTCAACAAAAAGTTGAGATCCCTCATCAAATCCTCTAAAGCTAGCTATGAAAACAGAATTGCAGCAGATAGTAAAGACAACCACAAGGCCTTCTATAGTTATGTAAAGAATCTCCACGGCAATACCCAGATTTGCTCTGAGCTACTGCACAATGGTATCTCCTATACCAAGCCAACAGATATTGCCAGTATACTGGATGATAGATTCAGTGCCAACTTTACCCCCTCCCTCCAAAGGGCCAGTTACAATACCAGTAGATTGCCAGGCACCCAGTATTACTGCTGCAGAGGTTAAAATGGCACTGTCCAAGGCCAAGAATACAGCTTCCATGGGACCTGACAATATCCCTGGTTGTGTTTTACATGAACTACAGAGTGAACTGGCACCTTACCTGTGTGCCCTGTTCAATCACAGCCTCACCTCAGGCTTTGTCCCTGCTGAATGGTGCACTGCTACAGTCATCCCTCTCCATAAAGGAGGAGCGACTACAGACCCTGGTAACTATTGTCCCATTAGCCTGACTAGTCTGATATGCAAAGCTATGGAACACATCATCATGGACCTAATAAACAAGGATATAGGGACTCTCCAAACTCTGGATCCCACACAGTTTGGTTTTGTGAAGGGTAGATCATGTCTGCTCAACTTGGTCGACTTCTTTGAGTCAGTCACCAGAGCTGTGGATGAAGGCAAGGTGGTTCATACAGCCTACCTTGATCTGGCCAAGGCTTTTGATACCATTCCCCACTCAGGAATCATAGAAAAACTAACTAAGCTTGGCATCAACCCCTATATCACTAGGTGGGTTGCAAACTGGCTCACAGATAGAACCCACAGTATGAAAGTAGCTGACTCCAAGTCAGACTGCTGATTAGTCACGAGTGGAGTCCCACAGGGTTTGGTCCTGGGTCCTCTCCTGTTTGGTATCTACTTCTCTGAAGTCCAGGCCTACACAAAGGGACTCTGTTTGACAAACTTCTCAGCTGATTGCAAGTAGGGAGCTATTATTAACTCCCCAAGTGATGTTGACATCCTACAGAATGGCCTCATTGTGACCAACGACTGGTGTGAGAACCATGGCCTTAAGCTCAATGCCAAAAAATGTGTCATCATCCCCTTTGAGAAAAAACTGGTTCCCATGAATTACCACATTGATATTAGTCCACTGAACACAGAAGGCGTTATAAAAGATCTGGGAACACAGGTTGACAGCAACCTCTCTTTTGATCACCACATTGCCACTGTAGTCAGGAAGTCCCTCTATGTGGCACATCTCATTACAAAGAGTTTTGCATCCAGGAAGAAAGAGGTCATTGTCTCCCTCTACTCTTCCCTCATTAGGCCAGTCATTGAGTATAATGCCCCATTTGGCATGTACCTCACTAGACACCTAAAATAACTGGAGAGGCCGCAAAAGTACCTCACAAAGAGGATCCTAACCCTTAAACACTAGTCCTATATGGACAGACTCAAAAAAACTCCAACTATTCTTTGTCTCATATTGCCTACTTAGAGGTGATCTTTGCTTGACTTACAAAGCCATGTCTGACCCAGCTCTGTTACAAATTCTACATCTAAAGAAATCCCAATCCCTCCACACCACACACTCCAGAGACCTCAACCTCATTACCACAATTAACAGAACATGCTGGAAGGACAGGTTCATAACCCAGAGACTGCCCATGCTATGGAACAGGATTCCCATACATGTCAAGCAGAGCACCTCGCTGACCCTCTTTAAGAGAAATTTTGATGAGTGGATGGGAAACAGAAAATTCACCCCGGGGATAACACCAGTGGCTCTACTCAACAGAGGCACTTGGAACTAAGGTCAGGTGGCACTATGCCAGGGTAATCCTATGGCTAGGCTTGTAAAGGCCCCAGGGCCATTAGCCTAGTACACACCTATGAATCTACACTTGTAACATTGTCTGCATCCTATGTTTTTGTCATGATATAATTAATTCTTTCAGTGTTTGTTTATAAATAAAATAAATGTGTTATGGATATGAGTAAGTAGTCACTTTATAATAATCCTCATAATAGCAGTATTTTGCAGTACACAAAACTCTGACACCTACACTTGTAACATTAAGTCTGCATCTTACGTTTTTGCCATGATATAATTAATTCTTTCAATGTTTGTTTATAAATAAAATAAATGCGTTATGGACATGAGTAAGTAAATCAAGTTTAAAAGGGCATATTAAACATTCTAATAAAATATGCATGATGTGAGAGTGTTCAATCTCGCCGTTTGTTCTTACACCTGGGTTCGGAGCCGATCCTCGGCTCCGTGTCGGCCGCTTGGCAAAGCTCTGCATCGAGAAGAAGCTTGAGACCAACCTAACTCCCACAATCCCCCTCTGCCTTTACCTCAGATCTAGTTTGCCGCTGCAACGTTCGCATCATTTTGATGAGCTCGGACCACCTCAAAGCTAAGATTAATTATTTCTTATATTTCTTGTATTTTTTTTGTATAAAAAATTCTCTTAAAGTTGACTGTGTGTGTGTGTGAGTAGTGTATCGAGGGTTTCTTGGTTCCGTATATAGTTTTTATATACTTTCTTTGAGTTATTCCCTCGGGGCCTACCCCACCCTTTAACTTTTACTGGAGTTGACTATTGGATTTGACTTTATTAACAGGATTTGACAAATTTTACTGGATTTGACAAGTTTTACTGGATTGGACAATTAGTACTGGCTATTTCACTGTTTTCTGGATTTGACTTTGTAAACATGTCTGAAAAAGCTAAATCAGGCTTCAAACGGTGCCAATGTGGACAGAAAATGTCTGTCACAGACAATCATAGTTCCTGCGTCTACTGTCTTGGCCCTCTCCATCTGCAGGAAGACTGCTCCATCTGCCATTCTTTCAGTGGAAGGGTCATGACAGATAGGCGCAGGAAACTTATGGATAGGGGCCTTTTGAAGCCTGCATTCCAAGAGGCTCTGGATGCATCAGACCAGGCATCTAAATCCTCGAAGGAATCGAAGACGTCGGAACCCAAGTCATCGGCTCCAAGCTCTTCATTCAAAGTTCGATCACCGGTTCCACAGACTTCGGGGCCGAATGTTGAACTGTTGTCAGTTACCGAGCCTCGAGTCTTGGAACCGGTGACGGAGCTCCCTCCTCCTGCACTTTTGAGGTCGGCTCCGTCTTCGATTCCTTTGACACGTTCTTCCAGGCCCCTCTCCGACACCAATGTAGACCGCATGGTGCAGAAATTGATGGAGAATACGGCCTTGTCCAAACTCATCTCTGTCTCCTCCCAGTTGGTGTCGAGACTCGAAGGCCTTCACTTATCTCCACCTGTTCCTCCTCCGAGGCCTATCCAGTCTTTGGAGCCGGGAGAGGCTGATCTGGTGATTGTGGAGCCCTCGGTGCCGGAACCGTCTCTTTCTCGGTCGGCACCGTTCACCTCGACTCCGTCGGACCCAGTACCAGAATCTCAGAGCCGAAGATCCATCCTTGGATCCGGGACAGAGAGTCGGACCGATGTTTCGGTTCCGACACTCCCTCTCGGAGCCTCGGCTCGGATCGACTCGGCTCCGTCCTCGGGGTCGTTACCTTCGGTGCCTGTCTCGGGGATTCCTACGATTTCTTCGGAACCGGGGGATACCTCGACTCGGGACCCGGGGGCCTTCGACCTAATGAGGAAGGTGTTGTCTTCTCAGACAACCACTTCAGCAGAAACAGCTTCTCCTTCCCAATAAAGGTCCGTTATCCTCCTCTGCACCCATGGCTACATCTAAGCGTCGAGCACCAGTGTCTCAGCCACCCCTAGAGGGTGCCCCCTCTTCCTCGGAGGCTTCATTGGATGCCCCCCCGAGGAAGTTCCGAGGAAAAGATTGTGTAAGAGGAGACACTTGGATTCTCCACAAGAATCCTTGACATTGGACACTGACTTGGATGAGTCAGAAGGGTCCCCAAAATCACCCTCAGAGGATGTCTCCTTTTCTGACATCCTGGAGATCCTAAAACAGAGAGGTGATTGGCAATCCCTACCCCCTTCTGAGGATGAGTCAGTCTTGCTGAAGGCATTCGGTGCTCGCCCTTCCTCCTCCTGGGCCACTCCGCCCTTCGATGAGTTAATGGAATTGATTGCTTGAAGGGCGTGGGAGACACCTGACACAGTGGAGCCAGTTCCTAGAAAGCCTAATAAATATATTACTGCCCACCAAGATAAGGCTTATCTAACAAAGGGAGTACCAGTGGACGCTATGGTGGTGGCAGCGGCCACGAAAAAGGAGATATCTGAATCTTCCTCATCTGTCCATCCACCTAACAGAGATTCTAGGACTATGGACAGGTATGGGAAGCGCATTTTTAGTTCAGCGGCTTTTTCTATGCGTTCCCTGAACTATTTGACCCACTTTACATGGTTACAGAGGGATCTAATCAAAGAGTTGGGAGATACCCTCCAGGGTACTACAGATGCTGCTGTCATGGAGAAAGTTACAGCACATCTCAATTCCCTTACATCTATTGCAAACTTGTCCATGAGGCTGATCTCATATGCAGCCGAAGGGTTGAGTAGGGCAGCGGCTTCAGCGATTGCTCTTTGTAGACAATCCTGGATGCGCTTATGTTCCTTTGCAGAAGCCTTCAAGTCTTCCTTTACTAATGCCCCATTTGATGGTGCCACTCTTTTTGGCCCCAAAGTAAAGGAGACCCTTACCCAGTGTGAGCAAGAGGGAAAGACTCTGTCTGCTGTCGGAGTCCGTTTTTCCACCCCATCCAGACCGTACCCCAAAGGGCAACGTGGTGGAAAAATGTGGTTTCGAAAACCCCAAGGTTCTTTCCCAGGCACACAGGGTGATGCCCCTCTAGAGGCAGAGGAGGGGCAGAGGTGGAAGACGCCGCCTGGCGGCATAGGGGGTCTGCAGAATCAAGGTGACAGGGATACACTCCCAGGGAAACCTTTCCAGCACTCCTGAGAGGAGGCCCGACTGTCCTGCTCTGGAGGCAGTCGGGGTCACTTAGCTTTATACCCTCAGGCCTGGCAAAGTCTTACATCAGACAATTGGGTAAAAAGCATTGTTACCAGAGGTTACGGAATTCCCTTCCTATTGCCCCCAATTCCGCAGAAAAGACTCCCAGATGTGCCGCCCCATCTGTGAGGCCCTGCAGCTATAGAAATTTCAAAGCTGCTAGAAAAAGAGTCATCCAACCAGTTCCAGCGGACCAAAGAGGATTCGGAACTTACTCAAGGTTCTTTTAGTTCCAAAAGACAGGGGACTGGAGGCCAATTCTGGACCTAAGCAAACTCAATACCTTCATCAAGAAAGAAAGGTTCGGATGGTCACGCTTCAATCGATCCTTCCATTCTTACAGAAGGACGACTGGATGTGCTCAATAGATCTAAAGGACGATACTACCACATCAAAATGGCCAGGGCATCCAGGGATCACTTGCGCCCGGCTGGGAGCCAGTCACTTTCAGTTTCGAGCCCTGCCCTTTGGTCTGACCTCAGCCCCCAGGGTTTTCACCAAATGTATGGCAGTGGTAGCGTCTCACTTGAGACGCCTGGGATTCCAGGTGTTTCCGTATCTGGATGACTGGCTCCTTTCTGCCACCACCGAGCGTCGACTGATTCAGGCCAGGGATTACACACTACAACTTTGTGTTCATCTCGAATTTCCGTAAATTTCGAAAAATCTTTACTACAGCCATCACAGCATATCTCATTCATAGGAGCAGAATTGGATATGTGTTGCTTAATTCTAAGGCTTCCTCCAGAAAGGATAGCCTCCCTACAAAACCATATATCTCTTCTTCTATCATCCAGAAAATCCCCAGCGAAACTGGTTCTGAAGGTTTTGGGTCTCATGGCAGCTTCTCTCATTGCGATACCCTTGGGAAGACTGCACATGAGAGTTCTTCAATGGCTACTGTTTGCACAATGGTTGTTCCAACAGTTACCCCTGACGCACGAAATTCACATCACAAACATATGCAAATCACACCTGGCTTGGTGGCTTCGGACTTGCAATCTTTCCAGCGGAAGACCATTTGTGCTACCCACGCCGACAGCTACGGTGACCACGGACGCTTCCCTGATAGGGTGGGGGGCATCTTTTAGGGACAGACAGTCCAAGGTGAATGGACCAATTTGGAATACAATCTGCACATCAATGTTCTAGAGTTGAGGGCAGTGTTTCTAGTGTTGCAACACTTTGCTCCCCTTCTTCCTCTAGGGACAATTGCAGTTCAGACGGACAACATGTCCGTAGTCTGGTACATAAACAAACAAGGGGGAACCAAGTCTTATCAACTCTGCAGAGAGGCCATGAGAATCTGGCAATGGGCAGAGTCCACGGGTCGCTTTCTGATAGCAACGCACATCCCGGGGTTATCCAACGTCATAGCGGACAGGTTGAGCAGAGCCATCCTGTTACCTCACGAGTGGTCCCTCAAACAATCAATTGCAAAGGAAATATTTCGGAAGTGGGGCCAGCCTTCCTGCGATCTGTTTGCGTCTCCAATGATCGCTAAATGCAGAAGCTATTTTGCCCTGTTACCCCCTCCAGGGGAAGTCCCCAGGGACGCTCTGGTTCACGATTGGCCCCCGGGTCTCCTGTACGCTTTTCCTCCTGTTCCCCTGATTTCAAAATTTCTACAGAAAGCCAGCAACCTGCAAAGGACAATTATCTTCATTGCCCCATTCTGGCCTCATCAAATCTGGTTTCCCTTTCTTCTGGCACACCAAATTCGGGAACCCTGGATCCTGGACCCAGAGCCGGATCTGCTGACCCACTCATCAGGGGCTCTCCACCCGTCGCTTCTCTCCCTCAGACTAGCAGCTTGGCTGCTCCGCTTCCCTTCTTAGCCAGGTCTGATCTTCTATCCCCTGCAGTTCAAAATATCCTGGTGGCTTCTCATAAAGCTTCCACTACAAAGATTTACACTAGTAAATGGAAGCGTTTTGTGCACTGGGCAACTACACAACAATTGGATCCCATAATAGCTCCTCTGAATAAGGTCTTGGAGTTTTTAACCGAACTGTTCCACCAAGGGGCTTCTCCTGCCACTTTGAGAGTGCAATTAGCTGCCATTTCAAACTTTCATGTGGGAGAAAGTGGGGCTCCTATTATGGCTCACAGACTTTGTAAGGCCTTTCTAAAAGGATCTTTCCATATTAGACCACCAGTTAGAAGTCCTACTTCACCTTGGAACTTGAACCTTCTTTTATCACAGCTGATGCTACCACCTTTTGAACCAGCCTCTTCCTGTCCTTTGAAGTTTTTGTCATGGAAGACCCTTTTTCTGGTGGCTATCACATCGGCCAGGCGGGTATCGGAGCTTCAAGCTCTTTCAGTTAAACACCCATATTTGATCTTTCACCCTGATAGGGTATCTCTTCGCACTAATCCATCCTTTCTTCCCAAAGTTTGCTCCGTTAATAACATTAATCAGTCCATTGAACTCCCCACCTTTTTCAAAAACCACTCCAATAAGTTGGAATATATGTTACACAAGTTAGATGTTCATAGACAACTCAGATTTTACTTGGACAGAACAAAGGATCACAGAAAAACAGACCAGCTCTTTATAGCCTTCGCAGACAGCAAGAAGGGTATGGCAGTTACGAAACTAACCCTGTCCAAATGGCTTTCTGATTGTATTATTTTTGTTTATACTGCCTCTGAGCAAACTTTACCTGTCAAGCCCAAAGGGCACTCTACAAGATCAGTATCTACATCCCTGGCTCATGCAGCCCGCCTACTGTTAGACACTATTTGTGCAGCTGCCACTTGGTCTAAACCTCATACATTCATTTCTCATTACAAAGTAGACAGGATTTCTAGGGACAGGGCAACCTTTGGTTCCACTGTGCTCAGGAACGTTCTCCCCTGAGTTCCTCAGGAACATGGAGCTAGGGACGCTACCCAGGTGTAAGAACAAACGGCGAGATTGAACACTCTCACATATAGAAGTTATGTCCTTACCATAACGTTCCATGTGGAGTGTTCATCTCGCCTTTGTTCTTACATTCCCACCCTCCCACCCTCAGGAAGAATGTCCAGTTTAGGTGTCTGGTTTGTTTCTCCTGCTTCTGCCTTGAGCAGTTGTTGTGGCTATATTTTTCAGCTATGTTTGTTTTTGTTTGGCATGAATGTGTTATGCTCTCTTCTGTTGACTTCTGGTTTGCTTGCAAACTAGATCTGAGGTAAAGGCAGAGGGGGATTGTGGGAGTTAGGTTGGTCTCGAGCTTCTTCTCGATGCAGAGCTTTGCCAAGCGGCCGACATGGAGCCGAGGATCGGCTCCGAACCCAGGTGTAAGAACAAAGGCGAGATGAACACTCCACATGGAACGTTATGGTAAGGACATAACTTCTATTTCTACATTGTTATTAATGTGGCAGAGAATTTCAGATTCCACAGGATTCTTTCATTTCCTGCGGCAGTCCAAATTGCAGAGTCTTGCAAAAACTGCATTGGGAAAAGTCCCAGACCAATGACCTTAGATCAGAAATGATATAGGAATATACAGGTAGTATTGTTATGGTAGAAACATTGCTTGTCCGGGTATATGCCATACAGATTTATCACTGAAGAAGGCCTTAGTGGTTATTTACACCAAAGAATGATGATCATCAAATGCTTTTACTTTCCTTTAGTATTAAAAGGGAATATTTTTGTTTTTATTTTCACAATTTGTTAAAGGTTGTGCAAAAGACAGAATGAGGAATGTGCTGCAATGTACCTCACAAACATAATAGTTTAAGGACAGAATAAATGCACTGACCCAGAAAATGAAGATTTATTTTAAAAACAATATTTTTATTAGTCTGAAGCTCATGTTTATTCATGTAATAGGTGAACTATGTCCTGAATCAAAGCCTCCTATCGAATTGTTCAGTGATTTGAATTTTGTTGATCATTTGGACTGTGTCATGACATATTGATATCTATGTGGTTTATGAAACAAGAGGAAGTAAAATTATATTATATTATATTGTTATTATACTATGTTACATTGTATTATAGTAACACGGCTTGGACTGTCATGGCATATAGATATCTATGTGGGATATGAAACAAGAGGAAGTAAAATTATATTATATTATATTGGTATTATACTATGTTACATTATATTATAGTAACATGGCTTGGACTGTCATGATATATTGATATCTATGTGGGTTATGAAACAAGAAGTAAAATTATATTATATTATATTGTTATTATACTATGTTACATTATATTATAGTAACACGGCTTGGACTGTCATGACATATTGATATCTATGTGGGTTATGAAACAAGAGGAAGTAAAATTATATTATATTGCTATTATACTATGTTACATTATATTATAGTAACACGGCTTGGACTGTCATGACATATTGATATCTATGTGGGTTATGAAACAATATGGAGTAAAATTATATTATATTATATTGTTATTATATTATGTTACATTATATTATAGTAACAAGTCTTGGACTGTGTCATGACATATTGATATCTATGTGGGTTATGAAACATGAGGAAGTAAAATTATATTATATTATATTGTTATTATACTATGTTACATTATATTATAGTAACACAGCTTGGACTGTCATGACATATTGATATCTATGTGGATTATGAAACAAGATGAAATAAAATTATATTATATTGTTATTATACTATGTTACATTATATTATAGTAACACGGCTTGGACTGTCATGACATATTGATATCTATGTGGGCTATGAAACAAGTTGAAGTAAAATTATATTATATTATATTGATATTATACTATGTTGCATTATATTATAGTAACATGGCTTGGACTGTCATGACATATTGATATCTATGTGGGTTATGAAACAATATGGAGTAAAATTATATTATATTATATTGTTATTATACTATGTTACATTATATTATAGTAACACGGCTTGGACTGTCATGACATATTGATATCTATGTGGGTTATGAAACAAGATGAAGTAAAATTATATTATATTATATTATATTGTTATTATATTATGTTACATTATATTATAGTAACACGGCTTGGACTGTCATGACATATTGATATCTATGTGGGTTATGAAACAAGATGAAGTAAAATTATATTATATTGTTATTATATTGTTATTATACTATGTTACATTATATTATAGTAACACGGCTTGGACTGTCATGACATATTGATATCTATGTGGGCTATGAAACAAGTTGAAGTAAAATTATATTATATTATATTGTTATTATACTATGTTACATTATATTATAGCAACACGGCTGCCTCACTAATACTTTTATTCCCTGCCTTCTTTGTTCTCTATATTGACTAATGTTCTGCTCTGCATACACGTTATAGTACTTCTTTTGGACTAAGTCCAGTTTGAATCTCTGCCTACGTTTTGCAGGGGAAGAGGCTAGGCATTAATTTCTTATCTTAAAAGGATCACCGCCTTTAAAAATCAATTATGTTTGTAATTTTCGAACATGGCTGGCAGTTTACTTCTAGGAATGACACATTTAAAATTCAGGGTAGTGAAAAATGAATAATATGAACAGCAGTTTTAATGAATACACTCCAAGGCTTTCAAGGTCAGCTGCTTTTTTAATACTATGTTTCAGAGTTGGTTTATGCTGGTGCTGATATAAAGTTGCAAAGATATAAACTGGAATAGCTGCTTAAGTGACTATTACACAATCGGCGTCGGATTGACCGTTATGGACTACACTGCATATGCAGAGAAATGTTGCTGTTTTTATAGTAGTCAGCTCACAGTGCTATAGCCAGAGTTCATTATCATTGTATCTGTATGTTTGCATATAAGAACATAATTACAATGGAATGTTGTATATTAGTGTAAATAATACATAAAATAAAAAAAATGAACAGAATCACCACGGCTAAAGGAAAAGCTTTAAAACTGTAATATAAGAATAGAGCAAGGGCTTTCACAGCCTAACAGCCGCTTCTTCAGACTCAAGTAACAGTACCATTCTTTTCTCTATTTAAAAGTAGTCAGTTTGTCAAATTACTTAAAAACTCCATCTGCTTAAAGACACACAGACCATTACAAACTGCTGCATTTCTTTTGTAGATTTTTACTAAATGCTGATAGTGTGTTAGCATTGTATTGGTCTGTGTGTCTTTAAGAGGATGGAGTTCTTAAGTAATTTGACTAATTGATTACTCGAGTGGCCATGGTGGTGCAGCGGTTAGAGTTGTCACCTCACAGCAAGAGGTTCTCTGGTTCGATCCTTGGGTGGGGTGCCTTCTGTGTGGAGTCTGCATGCCCTCCCTGTGGTTGTGTGGGTTTCCTATGGGTGCTCTGATTTCCTCCTACATCCCAAAGACATGCTGTAGGTGGATTGGACACTCTAAATTGGCCCTGTGTGTGCATGTGTGTGCCTTCTGTGGAAGGTTGGGTGCTGGGCTGGCAACTTGACACTGTAAAACTCTACTGCCAGTCATGAGCGGACAGGTGATCCGCTGTGGCGACCCCTAACTGGGAAAAAGCTGAAAGAAGGAGAAGAAGACTACTTTTAAATC